>NW_003852509.1:4723166-4724132 GCF_000181295.1 Otolemur garnettii
CCACCACCATCATCACCATCATCACCATCACCACCATCACCACCATCACCACCACCATCATCACCATCACCACCATCATCACCACCATCACCACCATCATCACCATCACCACCATCATCAGCATCGCCACCATCATCACCATCAGTACCACCATCATCACCATCACCACCATCATCACCATCACCACCACCATCATCACCATCACCACCATCACCTCACCACTATCATCATCACCATCACCACTATTATCATCATTATCACCAACACCATCATCATTGTCACCACCACCACCATCATCACCATCACCACCACCATCATCACCATCACCACCATCACCTCACCACTATCATCATCACCATCACCACCATCATCACCATCACCACCATCACCTCACCACTATCATCATCACCATCACCACCATCATCACCATCACCACCATCATCACCATCACCACTATTATCATCATCATCACCAACACTATCATCATTGTCACCACCACCACCATCATCACCATCACTACCATCATCATCATTGTCACCACCACCACTATCACCATCACCACTATCATCATCATCACCACCATCATCATTATCACCATCACCACCATCATCATGGTCATCACCACCATCATGATCATAACCACCGTAATCATCTTCACCATCACCACCATCATCATTACCACCATCATCACCATCATCACCACCATCATCACCATCACCACCATCATGATCATAACCACTGTAATCATCTTCACCATCACCACCATCATCATTACCACCATCATCACCATCATCACCATCATCACCACCATCATGATCATAACCACTGTAATCATCTTCACCATCACCACCATCATTACCACCATCATCATTACCACCATCATCACCATCATCACCACCATCATCACCATCATGATCATAACCACTGTAATCATCTTCACCATCACCACCATCATCATTACCACCA
>NW_003852509.1:4724239-4724535 GCF_000181295.1 Otolemur garnettii
ATCATCATTACCACCATCATCACCATCATCACCACCATCATCACCACCGTCATGATCATAACCACCATAATCATCTTCACCATCACCACCATCATTACCACCATCATCACCATCATCACCACCATCATGATCATAACCACTGTAATCATCTTCACCATCACCATCATCATCACCACCATCATCACCATCATCACCATCATCACCACCGTCATGATCATAACCACCATAATCATCTTCACCGTCACCACCATCATCATCACCACCATCATCACCATCATCACCACCATCGTGATCAT
>NW_003852509.1:4724998-4732915 GCF_000181295.1 Otolemur garnettii
CACCATCATCACCATCATCACCACCATCGTGATCATGACCACCGTAATCATCTTCACCGTCACCACTATCATCACATCATCTTCACCACCATCATCGTCACCATCATCACCTCTTCTTCTGCCTCCTTTTCCTCTCACTCTACACGGTGACCAGCACTGCCCCTTCTAGAAACTAGTATGCACTGTATCTCCTTGCTTCCTCTCAGCAATATCTCTTTTTTAGGTTGAGATAACTTGGGTTTAGAAGTTTGAGCAAGTCATTCCAGGTCATTTTGCTAGTAGGCATTTTTTTTCTGACTCTAGATGCAACACTTTTAAACTACATTTAACATTTCCTTGCATTAAACATAAGAAAAAATAGTCTATATGTAGTAATTGAACACAAACTCTTCAGTAGTTTATAACAAAGGGAGAGAAGGGAGGCAGAGAGGTCACTGAATCCACTCGGCTTCCTTAAGGGGTGAGAAAACAGCAGCTCAAAGGAGGTAAGACCCAGACACTTGAGTCATGTTCCTACAGGGCCTGGGTATGCTGCAGACCTGTGGGTGCTGGAGACTCCACTCACCCCAGGAGTCACCTGGCAACTACATGCCATCCTGGTACATGCGTATGCTGGACGTGCTTCCAGGGCAAAGCTGTCTGGACTTCAGAGGCAAATGGGAATGTGTCCTGATAACAGGTGTCTGAGAAGATGATGTGGAAAGAGCCAGACTCCCTTCCTTCTGTCCCCACAGCCTCTAGATTCACCATGTTGATCTCCTCCCACCTCTACCCTCCCCGGCTCTCACCTCTCCTTCCTGTCCTTTTTGTTCCTCCCTTCCTTCCAGAAGGCCTCAGATATCAGAGCTGTTCCACTGGTCCCAAGCCAGCATTGATTTAGCATCTTCAAAATAAATGCAGACAATAAAAATACCCGTGTCCCAAAACACACATTGAATACATCATTCAATGCTCAAACAAAAAAAAAGGAGGAGCCACCAAGGCTCCTCCAAGGGAGGCCTAGGGTGCCTCAGACTCAGCACCCAGGAACCCAGGCATGGAGGACCGGGTTCCAGATTCCAGGTCTGCTGTCCTGGCCAGCAGCTGTTAGGACTTATCTACTTCAAATGGTGTTTTCTCTCCATATGTGCTATTGTCAGGGAGCTCGAAGTTACTTGGAGGGGTTTACATGCACTGGGCAGTGGGTACATGGTTTTGCACACACTCTCAAGGTTGGGGGCTGGTGCTGTGGGTGTGAGGGATTCTCTGGTGGGCACTTGAGACACCTCGGGTTACACTCAGCTTCCTTCCTTTCCAGGAGGCCCCATGTGGAAGCTGATTTTTCTGTGTCTTGTTCGATTATTAGGACTATAGGATTTTTTTTCTTTCCTTTTTAAAAAAATTTTTCTCTGAGCAATTCTCTGCTCTCACCACCGAAGTTTTCTGAATCTTGTAATAAATTGTGTTTTCATCTTCTGGACACATTGCCCCACCCATAGCAAGCACAGAGGGCTTCATTCATTCCATAAGTATTTACAGAAACTTGTTTCAGGCTATCCTTAAATAAGGTTCTCAGGATCGAACTGCAGGAAAGACACACAGGCAGAGCCCTGGGGGAGCCTGTGCCCTCTGTGTGGGCCACTTGCGCCTCCAGCTCCGCTGTCCCCTGCATTCCTCTGCCTCCTTTTGCCTGATTTTTCTTATTTATTTGAAACATGTTTTATTGCACCATAATAAATCCTTTTTGGAACAAGGCAGGACACAAATAAACATGCCAACAAAATACATAAATCACACTCAGGGTTCCCTGAGCATCCACACGCCCTTTACAAATAATATGTGCTCTTATGGATGGCTCTGTGTCTCCATCTGTCAACCCCTCACTTGCCCATCCAGACCAGCCTGACAGGCCCCTGGTTCCTGAAACTCTCCCGTCCCCCCAAACCTTGGTCCCTTCAGCAGGTGGCCCACATCTGTGATGCCACATCTCATGCTGCACTGTCAGCACATTGTCCACTCAGGGCTGGGTCCCTGGACGTGGCCTGACATCGGCCCCCAGGGGACACTCATGTGTGCAGCTGAGTGAGCCACAGTGGAGGGCAGGTGAGCTTGAAACTTGACAGTCCTCTTCCCACAAGGGCTGTTTGAGGCTGTTTCTTCAGTGAGGCCACGCAAGGAGCTCCGCTTTCTGGACACCTGCCAGTTTGGCACCTCTAAGCCTCCTGATGTTTCAGGCTAAGATGGGAACAGAACAGCCACATCACAAGCACCTTTTCATGCTGGAGAGATCCAGAAATTCCCTGGGCTTGGGACAAGACAGGCTTGTCCTATTTGCAGACAAGTCAGACCAGGCTGCCTTCAGCTCTGCTCTGGATTTCCAGATAACGTTTCTGTCTTTTTAAGGATGTGGAGAGGGCCTTGAAAGTCTGAGATTGGGTATGCACTCTGGTGGGGACAGCAAGCCCAGCCTTGTGGGGGGATGCAGCGTGGGGGAGGCAGCTCAGTGCCCCTCTCAGGTCACACCTGGCCCACACACGTCATCCTATGTTCCTGCTCGGGGCAGAAAAGGAGACAACTGTAACTCGGAGCTACCACAGGCACGTGGTGCGGTTGCTGTGGAAACCTTTGTCTTGAAGCAGCGAAACTCCACGTGAACACCACCCAGTTACTCTACTGGACCCAACAAACGGTTTCCAGCTCACTCTTCTCTGTGCCGGGGGAGGCAGGTGGGGACACGCCTGACATGCGGACCTCGTGCCTACACCACTTCTTCATGGGAAACTGCCTATGAGCTGTACCTGTGGCTTTTAAAGACTCAGTGGAAGAATAAAGTAAAAAGTCTCCACTGAGCTGGAATTCTCCACATCTCCAGATGGAATTCACTCATTCATTAAACATGCTCCCCCAACCCAAAATGAAATGCTATCAAAAGGGATAGAAATGTGTAAGTTTAGAAATCATCATTTTGATCTAAAATGACCTTCAAAAAGATGGATGTGGCTTAACCAGTGAATAAAACATCAACCATGGATAAGGATTCTAAATGAAATGTCATTTAATCTCAATTTCCCAGAACCTGAGACTGTAGCATTCTGGTTGACTTCTACGACCAGTTGAGAGTAAACGTTCCTCTGTGAGAGAATTCCAGAAATTGAAAACACCTTTAAAGATGGAAGAAAAGAAATTTTGTTTTTAATCCATAGAGATTTCTCTGCATCTCTGGACTCCTGAAGGCTGGTCTGGGCCCAGTTTGGCTTCAGAACACCACTAGGATGTCTGCTTTTCTCTGTCTCCCTTACCTGGACTTTCCTTCCGCCGGCTTGCTACGTGTTAGCCAAGTTCTCATAAACATGGCACATTCCCCGGGGTGCCACCTGCTATGACAGCCATTCCCCGGCTCTCCCGAAGGCTGAGAGGCACTTTCCATGCATAATCTTCAACGTGACCTACTCAAAGTGTTAAGTCACAGAGAATCACACACTTCTTTCTTTATTTCATCCAATTTCCTGAAAGTCTCTACCACGTTTCTTGGCAAAAGGGCGAATCACTGAAGTGTTCCCATGAGCTTCTGCTTTCTGCATTTCTCAGAAACTCAGCTCCGTAACATAAACACCCAAATCTGTGAGCAGCATGCTGACATTTCCATTGTGTTTGCCATTAGTGCAAGACGTTTATTTCATTTTGCTGTTATTGTTAAGTCTTTACCAATGGTTTTAAAATAATAAGGACCCCTGAATTTAGGAAGGAAGCACATTAGCTGTGAAGGACCTCACTTCAGAAGCAGGGTCTCCGTCCCCTGGGACCCTGAGTGCTCTGCTCTGTCTCCGTGCCTGCAAAGAACTCCCGTCCTAGCCTGTAACCCCTGTGCTCTTTTATGTGATTTGAGGAAGATCGACCAGAAGCAATGAAAGAGTGGAGAATGGGTCTATTTACAAGTGTGCAATTTTAAGAACATCATTTGCATGAATGTAAGATGTATCTCTCTCAACTGAGAGAGAACTGAGACAGAACCCTGCATCAAATGGACCTCTATCACGGGGACTGACTATCCTCTGCAGGGCTCCATGAAAAGTGAAAATGCAGGTCCCTTTTCCAAAAATTATTGAGCATGCCAAGATGGTGACGGCAGAGCCATGTGGGGCCCTGTGGGTGTGTTCTGCAGACGCTGAGGCTGGCACTGCCCTCACCAAGGACCTTGGCTGTGTCCTAGGGCACCAGGAAGATGCAGCCTAGATGTCACAGCAAGGAGGCCAGTCTACTCCCATCCTGGGCATGGCTTCCATTCAAAATTAACAAGCCAGAAGGTTTCCAGGCCCTCAGAGATACATTTTATATTATTCCACTAAATAAAATGATAGAAATGTTTTACTAGGTGTTAACCATTCTCAAATGCCACGGCTTTCAAATAAGGTTCAAATTAGTTTCTACTAGAATTCAGTGACTTTTCTGTTGTGGACTATGTCACAAAAAGCAGGACAATCTTTGCTTTCACCTCACAAAGAGCACAGTAATCTCTCTGACAGGCGATGTGTGACTTTTCTGCAGGCACAACACGGGCAGATCTCACTACACGGCTTCCCCTCCTTAGCACGCACACCATCATGTTCACTGCGTTCCTTTCTGGGTTTCAGTGATATGTTGGCTTTGACGAAAGCGACCACCTAGGAGTCATTAACTTTGTTGTATATTTGCCTTTCTTCCCCGCGTCAAGAGCGCATCACTGCCCATCTAAAGTCTGGGCAGGCCGATAAAGGACTGAAAAGGCAGCCGCTCAAGGAACGGGATTTCTGACAGTTTAACACTTTTTGCTTCTCACGCCATGAAATTTAAGAAAACTTTTGTGGGAAACAGATACAATATTGTGCCTTGGATAATTGTAGATTTTGAGCACTGTGTTAAAGCCCAAGGTTAGATCAGAAGAGCGAGGCTGCCACCTGCACCAGAACAAGCTGGGACTCTGCAGCAGGGGTGCAGTCAGGGAAGCACGGCAAATGTGGGAACACTAACCCGGTTTCCTGGGAGTGCTCGGTACGCAAGTCAGGAGCTGGAGTATGAATGTGCTTTCAGAGACAGGAGGAGCCTTACGTGTAGCTCCACTGAAACTGGCGTGATTGAGTTACCTGCATCGATCCGTTGTGGGCGCAGACAGTGGTCTGTCCCCACTGAGGAAAGGTGAAACCACGCTCAGAGCAGCACAACACCAAGCCTTGCATCCTCAGAGCGCAGAAACCTGAGCCGCTCCCGCCTCCTTCAGCCTGCAGGTCTTACTTTAACTAAGTCGGCCCCTGAAGACTGGATGCAACTTCCAACTTTGGCTGTTGGGTTTCACAGCAGACCCACCCCGGACTGTCAAATGTGACTCAGTTCATCTGGCGTTAAGGCACAGCAGCGTCTTCCCTCTGCTGACACCACCCACGCTAATCCTGGGAGTAACAACTGGGCTTGCACGAGGCAAGTAAATAGTAAACAAATATTAACAATGAGGGACATGATCCATGAAATGCCTCTCAGCTAGTAGTCTGGCTGAGCTGTCCACTAAAGACTCCCTTGATTAGCGAGGAAAATAGGACGCAACACTTTCCCTCCAGAGAGTCAGATAAAAGCCATCTTGGGTCACATAGAAGGTGACTCAATCCTCTAGGCAGAGCCAGGCACGGGTCCCCCCAACACATTTATGACTGTTCCAGGACAGGGTGCCACTTGGATATCAGAGGGCACCTGGCAGCATCACTGCATCACGGTGACAGGCAAGCCATGTTCTCCTCCAAAGGGAACAACTGTGGCCGAGTGAGGAAGGAAAAGTCCCATCGCCACGCAAAAGCGGTCAGGCCAGCAGCTCCACAGCAGGTGCGGGGTGGGGGTGGCTGCCTCACCTCAGCAGTGAAGCTGAGTGGCCGGCTTGTCTACAAAGAGCTTGAAATACTTCATCTAGCATGGCCAGTGTTTATTAGGTGCCCTTGTGCCGGATGTGGAGAGAGCAAAGCAGAATTTGTAACAGCGACCAAGTGAGGCAGACGCACAAAGTACTAATGAACAATAGCGATTAAAACAACTGGTACACTCTGCGATAAAGGAACCACCACGTAAGTCCACAAACAGATGAAAGCTAAAGAGGAACTGACCAACTCTCAGCTCGTGTCCAGCAGAGCAGGTGAGAGCTGGTGTGTCCGTCTGTGCTCCCCAGGCAGGGTGGTGGGTGAGTCATTCAGGCTGCACCAGTGTGTGGGGGAGGGAGGGCAGGACGCGGCACTGTGTGGGGGACACATCTCCACACGTGCTCTTTACGACTGCGCTGCCTTGCTTCACTTGTATTTATCGTGGTAAAGAACGAACATTTTAATTATGAGATTTCAAAGTTTTCCAACATGCCCAATTTTTAACTAGTTATATTTTAGCAAATACAAGATATTCTAAAATTTATTAAATGCTGCTCATCTGAAATGAAGTGCTCTAAGTGCCCACCTAACATCAAGTCAGGTCTTTTCATCTCCGGTTCAGGGTTACCCAGAGCCCCTGCCAACCTCTGACTTGCAGGCAAAGCCCTTCCTTGATCAGGGAGCTGTAAATTCTGATTTCTAGAATCAGAGCACGGCTCAGGGCTTATGCTCGATTTCATACCATGAAATACATTGAAGTGCTTGTATTTATTGTATCGATTTGTTTAGTTGCACTGGGAACTAAAGAATAGGCCTGAGGATATTAATTCCACTAATTGAAAATAAAGAAACTCCTATTTATCTAGAGTCCAAGTAACCACCAAGCAAACTAGTTACGTGTTTTCCCTTAGAATTCTAAAGCGAGAGATTCACTAAATTTTGGATTTCATAAACGAGGAAACTGAGTCCCAGAGAAACCCCATTAGGTTTATATGTGATTTTCAGCATTCGGATAAGAGCTTGCAATCCCATTTCACATAGGTGAAGGTGCAAAAATAAAAAATCCTGATGTAAAAGCAATTATTCTCTGAATTCCTACCAGCAGTGGGGTAAGTTAGGGCAGGACTTAGAAGGGCGAGGCCACGAACAACTCTTCCTTCCCCTGGGAACAGCAGTGTGGTCCCTGACCATGTGCACACACAAACACAGGCCCACACAGATACATACACACGGACACCTGTGCCCCAGAGACACACACACAGACACACCCGTGCTGACACATGTGTACTGATACATGCCCATACCCACAAACATACAGATACACGTACACACGCAGACACACGTGTGTGCACACAGATGCACACACACACACACACACACACATATGCACTCACACTGCAGCTGGCAGACCTCCAGTCTTGCCTGTCACACGCTATTCCTGAGGAGCTATGCCTTAGGGGAGACCACAGGAGGGGCCGGAGTGGTGTGGCCATGTGGGCATCTGTGGCTGTCCAGGTGCAGATCCAGGAGAGGGTGTCTTGCCTGGGGACACCTGCACTTAGCCCTGTGTGCACTGGAGAAAGCAGAGCTGGGCCAGTGTGTGAGTCATGACAGTCACATGAATGACAAGCCCGAGTTCTGCATAGTCCAAATTGTCCGCTTGCTGCATGCCTTGGTGGGCACACCTCATCTTTAGCCTGACCTACGGCTGCCCACACTCCCTCCCTCCCGGCCCCCTGGGTCGTGAAGCTCTGTCTCCATGTCCACATCTCAAGCAGTAGCCTCAGGCCAGGGCCCTTCTCTGAGTCCCAGACCCCTATGTTTGCTACCAACCTGCTGTCTCTGTCAGCACCCCTTCTCAGTGGGGCTCATAGAGACCTGGGACTCCCCTATAAACCCACTCCTGCTTCAGTTTCCCATGTCGGGAGGGACACCACAGTCGCCCCTGATTCTTATTTCTCTGTCTCACCTCACAGTGCACCCAGCACTCAACCTTGTAGGTGTCACCATGAAAAAAACACATCCAGGACCGGACTCCTCTGACACTCTCGACTCCCAGTCC
>NW_003852509.1:4734918-4736202 GCF_000181295.1 Otolemur garnettii
GACAAGGTTCTGCTGCATCTCCCGCCGAGCCTGGACGCTCCCGCTCCCCCCAGCAGCTGGCCCCTCAAGTACATCATGGCACCCACTGGACGGGTGCTCAGTGCATGGCATGTTCCAGAAGGCCCGGAGCATCCACTAGCCACTTCCCTCTGACTGTGCCCACTATGTCCTCCACCTGGTCATGCTGCTCCAATGCTGTGGCCTTTGGTGTCACTCACATGTGGCCCAAATCTCCTTCCCGTCTCTGGCCTGTACACCAGATCGTCTGCCTGCCGGCCTGGAATATGTTCCTCTGATGTTCCCACCTCTCCCCAGGTCCCACTGTTCACTGGAGGTGGTCAGCACCTCATAGAGGCCCCTCAATAAACATCCTCCTTCTCTAATCTCTCTCCAATCCATTTTATCCTTCACAGAGGTTACTCTTTGTTGATACAGTAACCTACCTACCTTCCTAGTGGAGGGCAAGCTCCATGAAATGAGTAATTTTTACTTCTTCAAAGTGCTACATTCCTGTGACAAATGAATCCTTTGTTGCCTCTTTGTGTCAGCTCCTCTACATCCATCCCAGTCTCTCTCAGGGGATATAACTGGAAGGATGGATTGTTGATTGATTGACAGGCAGGCTTGTTTCCTGGATTCTTTGCAAGGAGAGCTCCACCAACAAGTTGTCCTTGCACGAGTTTCTAATCTGGATTTTAGTCAGAGGAGGCCAGTCTCAGGCTTCAGGGAACTCATGTCACACAGACTAGGAGGGATGGGGTCAGCTCACGGTGCAGCAGTGCATGCTGTGGGGGCAGCAGAGGCCCTGGACAGGGGAGTGAGGAGCCCTGGGCACTGCAGGTGTGAGTGAGCTCGGGGGTGCCTGGGCCTGCCTCCCCAGCCCAGCCAAGACCACATATGCCTCTAATAGCGCCATGCCCACTGCGGCTTACATGAGCACAAGGAGCTCAGCCTGTGACCGGGGCTCTCGCCACCACATCCCTAAACCTCCTACGACACCCATGAGGCAGGCACCATGCTGATCTCATCTTACAAGTGAGGACGATTCCTGCTGAGTTTTGACCTAATCCTAAAATCTATGGGGATCCACTGAGCCCTTATAAGTGGTGAAAGGACACCATCAATTCTGCATTTTAGAAAGACCACACTGGCAGATGATGGAGAACATGCTGGGGATGCTGGGGCCCAGGAGAGAAGGGAGGCTGGGGCTGACGAGGTCCCTCAGAGAGAGAAGGGAGGCTGGGGCTGACGAGGTCCCTCAGAGAGAGAAGGGAGGCTGGGGCT
>NW_003852509.1:4736277-4835787 GCF_000181295.1 Otolemur garnettii
CTGACGAGGTCCCTCAGAGAGAGAAGGGAGGCTGGGGCTGACGAGGTCCCTCAGAGAGAGAAGGGAGGCTGGGGCTGACGAGGTCCCTCAGAGAGGCCCCCGCACATTTGCCCCATGTGCACACTGTCATACTCAGACACGAGTTTAACAGAATATTTACATTCCATTAAAATAACAGCAGTTTCACAAGGAAAGAAAACCACAATTAAATATGCATGTTTTAGTTTCTCAGTCCTCGGCTATACCAACGGGAAGCTATGCCCCAAACCATGGATCAGGACCCAACTGATGCAGATGCCCCCATGGCATAAACAGAGCTTCAAACCAAAATGCCGTCATGGACTTGGGGGCTTGCAAAGCTAACCTTCCTGTTAAATCTGCTCATGTAGTCAGAGCTTCAGCCATAAACTTTCATTACTGTTCATTTTATTCTGTTTTCATTTTTATATCTTCGAACAGGACCTTGCTCTGTTCCCAGGCTGGAGTGCAGTGACGGCATCATGGCTCATGTGATCCTCCAGCCTCAGCCTCCCCCAGTGCGGGGACAGCAGGTGCTACCAGGCTCTGCCTCATTCCTGTTTATTACCTGCTCTGCCCCAGCTCTGTAATCATCTGGTAACAACTCAGGCCTCTGATACTTAAAAACAACCAGGGGTGTTGAGATTCCATGATTGGTGTGGGTTAATCATGGTGATTACATTTTTAAGGACCCCCATGAGAGAAAACCTTCGTATACTTTATTATAAAAATCTAGAGATTCCAAAATGTTTTGTATATATACAAATATGTCACTTAATCATGATAGATTTTGAGTAAAATAACCTAATTCCAGCGATGTGTATTCACTCTAGAAATCAAAGCAGCTGACTGAGATATCTTCAAACGGCCCCAGGCTAGCCTGAACCCCTGCCTTCCTGTTGAGGGGGGCTCCTTCTTTGATTCATGCCTTTACATATTCATTACCTCCTGCAAAAGCAAAGTTAATTGCACAGGCTTTAGTTAAGTTGAGCAGAATGACTAGGGAAATCTCATCCTTGTTCACAGATCAGAAAAATCTATCAGTCAAAAAAATTAAATTGATTACAAATTTAATCAGAAGCTCAAAGTAGTTCTGAAAAATGATTTTTAGAAAGTACTTGTTAAGGTTCTCGTATTAGTTTTCTCAAGTTGCCAGAACAAATTGCTACAAACCAGGTGGCTTAAACAGGGGAAGCTCACGCTCTATCGGCTCCGGAGGTGGGAGCCCCAGGATCAGAGTTTTTACAGGGATGTTTTGGGTCAGCGGCCTGGTCCTAACCAGTTTCACCTGCAGTGGCCATGTTTCCAAATAAGGCATTCGGAGGTGCTGGGGTTGGATTTGAACATGTGACTCTTGGGGGGGCACACTCAGCCCCTGACAGCCCAGGGCGAAGATGAGTGGTGATCTCAGGTTGCCTTCCTCCCCTCTTCTCTTCCTTATTTATTTGCTTATCCAAAGGGACTGTTTCTTCTCACACCACCCGGCGCTGCTCCAGGGCAGCTCAGACCCAGGCCAAGGCCCCATACCGCAGACGTCTCCCTCTCCACTGTCCGCAGTGCTGGCCAGAGCCCCAGGGCCCCACAGAGGAGGAGGCAGCTTCCGCTCTTTGACTCTTTGTTTTATAAGTAGAGAGAAAATAATGTTTTTCCAGCAGTTGGCTAGGGACTGTGGGAGCCTCACTGTGCCCTCTGGGGTCCTCACAAATCCCTGGAATTGTTTTTTAAAATTGAGATATAATTCACACTCCACAGCGTACAATTTGGCGTGTTTTAGTGCAGTCACCCAGGACAGCCTTCGCAGACATCCAATTCCAGAATGTTCTCATTACCATCAGCTGTCACCCCAGCCCCCTCCCAGCCCTGATAGCCACCACCTGTTTCTGTCCCCACAGACTCCACAGAAACATGCACCCCTGCATGTTTCGCAGGAGTGGAGTCGCACAAGTGCCCCTTTTGTGTCCTTTCTCACTCGTGGTGGTGTGTCTGGGTCCGCCCTCTGTGGCCAAGCACCTCACCCACCCTGAGGAAAACCCCCCATCCACCACCTCCCACTGAACGTCCACTGGAGGGCGCCCCAGACACTCTGAGCATTATAACTTCTCATCAGCAAAGATGTAGATTTGGGGATTAGACATGATAGGTTTACTTATAAACTACCTGAGGTAGCTTCCTCTCCGACTCTGCAGCTCCAATGGACACTCAGAACTGTATTTAGCTGTACAGAACTGTATTTAACTGTATTTAGCTGCAGTACAATCAGAAAATGTAATGGGGAAAACTTATAGACACAGAAGCACATGGCCATAGGCTACGGCCTTCCCAGCTGTCTCCACCTCTAGCCCAAGTGTTTGCACAATTAAAGTGGAATAAAATTTATTAAATATTAATATGAGCCCCTTGATTTTCATCTCAAGTGTAATATGTTAATATATTGCTTGGCACTACTTAATTTGTAGTCTAAGATCCCATTTTGGTGCCAGGAGAGAACTGTTTTTGTGCAACCCCCGGGGAACCCGACACCCCACCAGATGAGAAACCATCATGGCTTGGCCTTAGCTGGAGGCTTGAACTCCAAAGCCAAGAACAGCCTTTCACAGAATCAAAGACCTGAAAAGGGTGGCCTCTTTGCTGGACACAACGAAGCACAGGTCGGGAGCCATTCCGCTGCCTGGGATGTGCTCAGTGGACAACGCCATTGGAGAAATAAGATGCTGAAAGGTTTTTGAAAATAAGCCCAAGAAAGTGAAGCTGAAGTGTTAAAAACCATACGTTCTTTGATAACCTATACCCCCAACTGACTTTGCTTTTTACATCCTTGCTCTGATTTTGAGAAATCGGAAGTTGAAATGGGTCAGTCTAGGAGTTGCAAAAATAAAAAAAAGAAAAGTCATTTGTAGACTACTGTTTAAGAGAGCCTATGCTTATACGGGGTGTATTTTTAAAACCTATGGAGTTTATCTAGTGTTGGGAATTATCCCAAGTTATTTCTTGACTTTCCTCAGGAAGCTTTACTCTCCTCAAAATATTTCTTCCTAAATTTGGTACTATGGTGTCATTTTCTGAAAGTCACTTTCTCATGTAAGTGCTGCTCAGAAAACCACCACAATGAAGTGATTATTTCACAAGTTGTATTAATGATTTAAAAAAAATCAGCAGCTGCTAATAGCTGCCAGTTTGAGTCAACCTCTCAGTGGATGTCATGAGGCTTCCCAGGGATGGTACAGGGGAAATACAATAGGAAACACTTAGTATTTTTCTTGAAAATAGTTAGAATTGAGCCAGAGAAATTTAGAGAAGTTGGTGAGAGTTTCAGTCCTGTGTGTCCGTCATAAGGAACAACGAAACTTCTGCAGGAATACAGGGAAGGGAAGAAGAGGTGGTGTGGGCTGATCCGAGAGCCGCGGCCTCAGGAGGAGGAGGGCGAGCCCAGGGCAGGCACGGGGAGCAGGGGCCCCTCAGCAGCCCAGACTGACATCTGACAAGTCCCCACCTCCCCAGGAGCTGTGCTAAGTACTGTTATAACTTTGTACCACTTCTCTGAATGCCTGGGGAGGTAGACAAGAGTGAAGTCAGGAAAGCAAGATTATGGCAGAAGAGCAATTCAGCAGTACTCTTTAGCATGCTAAAAATTTTATTTTTTGATGGTGAATTCCTCAACTCCCAAATCTAAAATGCTTTTTTTTGAGTCAAGAGTTTTACTCTGTTGCTTAGGCTAGACTGCTGTGGTGTCAGCCTAGCTCATAGCAACCTCAAACTCCTGGGCTCAAGTGATCCTCCTGCCTCAGCCTCACAAGTATCTGGGACTACAGGCACACACCACAGTGCTCACCTAATTTTTCTATTTTTAGTAGAGATGGAGTCTCGTTCTGTCGCTCAGGCTAGTCTTAAACTCCTGAGCTCAAGCAATCCACCCCCTTGGCCTCCCAGAGTGCTGGGATTACAGGAGTGGGCCACCGCACCTGGCTCCCAAATGCTTTCATTACACAACAGACAGATCAATAGTATATTCACCTTAATTGATTAAAACAAGATATTGTGTTCCCTTTAATTTCACTATTGCTACAAAATATGCATTTTGAAAAAATTTCTATGGCAAAGTATCTTCATCTGTCTGTAATATGAAGTTTGGTCTCTGGGTGAGATGAAAATCTCTACTTTCTAAGGGTCATTTACCAAAAGCATTTAATGTGTTTAATTAACTCAATAATAAATTAAAATGGATAACTGAAAAGCTTGTGTTTTTATAAGTTCTAAAGGAAATATGTCTGTTTCTTATCATTGGATTTTATTTAATTTTAAGAATCTAAAAGCCAATAGTTAAGTCCTATCATTTTCTGCAGAAAGCTACGTGTTGGCAGTTTTTGGAAGTGAGGTGAATTTGAACCCCTGGTGTTTGGGGTGATCAATGTACCTATGAGAGGATAGAACTAGAGGCTCAAAGTCAGCCCCAGGCGAACTTGGCCTTGCCTTCTTCACTCCTCCCTGCCCCCTAAATCAGAGTCTGTTCTTGCACATTTGGCTTGTTTCACTAGAACCTTTTCCTAGTCTCTGATTGAAAACATCTTTTTCCTTTGAGGGTACTGGGCACTGGGACTGCACTGTGGGGTGACAGGGCAGATGCAGGCGTGGGCGCCTGGTCGCCACGGGGTAAGAGACTTGGACGTGCCTCTGGCCCTGACTGCTCTAGCACAAATCCCTCTGGCCCTGACTGCTCTAGCACAAATCCCTCTGGCCCTGACTGCTCTAGCACAAATCCTTCTGGCCCTGACTGCTCTAGCACAAATCCAGCTTATCAGGATGAAAACAAGTAAAGCTTTTGTGGGGATCTATCCTTGCGATTGCTAGGTCATGCCTGATTTTTTTTTTTTTTAAAAGAAAAAGGTCTTAGGCAGATTTTGGACTTCATGAATGGAAGCTAATATCTGCAGACAAGTGAGAATGGTTTCACTTTCAAAGCTTCGTGGCATTCTGAAGAATCCCAGTGCTGAAAAAGGACAATTATTTTTTATTCTAAGTGTCAGATTTTTATGTCACCTGTTAATGCAACACGGAACACATACAGCGCGTGCACGTGGTAAAAACGACGACGGCAACAACAGAATTCCGATCTTTAATGACGACAGGGAGTCTGCTGCTTCCTGCTTTCTAGGCAACTTCTGCCACCAGGTTTTGGACTTTGTTTCTTTGTCAGAGACCTTCAAAGTCTATGTAAGTTCACAAAGGTAAACATCCCCCAAGGATAAACGTTCACACATGAAACCCAGCCGGGCCCTGGTGCCCACCCATCCCAGCAGACAGTGGTCCAGACCTCTGTCCCAACCCAACGGGGCAGGAGACCCTCGGGATTCTGCATCTTTGTGTCTTAAATGGAACCCAGTATCTTTGAAATCAGTCCACGCGGCACAGAGGGCCTGATGTCACTCATTTCGTTGGCATCACAGGATTCCCTTGGATAGACACACAGTACAGTGACCAATTTCTTGTACATGTACAAATGTGTTCATTTCCAGTTTTTTATTCCTGTAAACCTTCTGCAAGAAATAGCTCCTTCTGCATTTGTGAGCATATGGGTGTTTCTGTGGGATGAATTCCAAGTTAATTAGCTGAGTCAAAAGGCCTGTGCATTTTATTTTATTTTTGAAAATATTTTTTATTCTGGCAAAATACAGATGTCACAAAATTTGCCATTCCACTCATTTCAAGAGTGCAACTCAGTGGCCTTGTATGCATGTGCAATGCCGGGCATCTGTCGTCACGGTTTCCAAGTGGACCCTCTCTCATCCTTAA
The DNA here is from genome assembly GCF_000181295.1 of Otolemur garnettii. Taxonomy (NCBI): domain Eukaryota; kingdom Metazoa; phylum Chordata; class Mammalia; order Primates; family Galagidae; genus Otolemur; species Otolemur garnettii. The sequence goes on from NW_003852509.1 coordinate 4,742,083, forward strand.
GCAGGGCCCCCCTCGGGCCCCCCTGCCCTTAGTGGCCTCCACTTTGCTCTGTCCCCATGTCTGTCTCCTGCTGCTGAGTCTCAGCGTTCTTTGCACATCTGGGGCACAGTCCTTCACCCACATACGATTTCCAGTGCTACGTCATCCGTGGCTTCTCATTTCATTCTCTTAGCAGCGTCTTTCAAGAGCTGAAGTTTTTAATTTTAATAGGTCCAATCAGTCCATCTTCTCTTTCCCAGACTGTCTTTGATGTTATATCTAAAAATCACCAGACTCACGGCCACCTTCTAGAGGTTTTAGAGTTCTTTGTTTTACATTTCCATCTATGATCTATTCTGAGTTATTTATTTATTTTGCAGTTTTTGGCCAGGGCTGGGTTTGAACCCGCCACTTCCAGTATATGGGGCTGGCACCCTACCCCTTTTGTCTGTTTTTTTTTTTTTTTCTTTACAGTTTTTGGCCAGGGCTGGGTTTGAACCCGCCACCTCCAGCATATGGGGTCGGCGCCCTACCCCTTTGAGCCATAGGCTACAGGTGCCGCCCTGGCACCTACTCCTTTGAGCCACAGGCGCCACCCTATTCTGAGTTAATTTTTATGGAAGGCCTAAGATCTGGGTCCCGACTGTAGGCCTATCTTGGTGACTCTGTGTGGTCTGAGGCGCACGTGTGCTCCGCTGCTGTTGGGGGAAGTGGCCACAGTATCAGTCAGATGTGGGCTTGGTGGTGGCTTCCAGTTCCACTGTGCCCTCGCCGAGTTTCTTCCAGCAGCTGTGTAGTGGATTCACCAACCTCTCCCTGCAGACCTCAGATCTTACCTGCATAGTTTGAGGCACAAGTGCAGCACGGACTGTCGTGTCTTCTTAGAGACACTGGACCAGAAATTGGAAGGCTTAGCTGCAGCTTTTCATATATACCCTGGATTTTCCTTCTCTGGCTCATTTCTGGGAGCTTTTGTAACAGAAGGCTGCGACATTTTGTCCAATGCTTTCTCTGCACCAATTGAGACGTTGAGGTAATTTCTTCCTTTGATTTTTTTAACGTGGCATTGATTAATTTCCTTATGTTGAACCACCTTCACGTTCCTGGAATAAATCCCACTTGGTTGTAGGCCATATCCTTTGAATATGTGTGTGCCCCTGGATTGGTTTGCTAGTATTTGGTTGAGAATTTTAGTACCTGTATTGGGAAGGGATGCTGGTTTGCAATTTCCTTTCTTTATGATCTCTTTGTCTGGCTTTGGTATGAGGGTAACGCAGGTCTCAAGGAATATGTCTGCAAGCGTTCTCTCTTATCCCGGTTTTTGAAGAATTTGAGAAGGATCAGTATTAATTTGTCTGTATATGTTTTGTGGAACTCACCAGCTGGTCCTGGACATTTCTTTCTGAGGATGTCTTTTATTGAGACAGGTTTAGTGGCCTAACATATGGTCCATCCTAGAGAATGTTTCAAGTGCAATTGAGAAGAATTTGTATTCTTCCCTCATTAACTGGAGGGATGTCTGTTCTATCTAGTCAGTTTACAGTGTTGTTCATGCCCCTTTTTCTATATTAAATATTAATAATATTTCTTTATAAATCTCTGTCCAAATGTGCCACCTTTGTTACCAGTGGTGCACTCACATCTCCAACTCTCATGTGTGGAAGAAGCCATCTATTCCTTCCTTCAATTGTGTGTTTATTTCATATATTTGGTGGCTCTGCTTTTTTGGTGTGTGTATATTAGAATTGTTATATACCTCATATCCTTGGTGAATTAACCCTTTTATGAAGATACAAGTATCCTTTGTGCCTCACTTGATATTACCCTTTGATAATACCCCTTCTCCCCTTTGATATTACCTTCAATATGTTTGCTTGATTTTTTATTTTGGGGGGAGGAGTAAACAGTTTTGATTTCCCTTTCATTTCCTTTTGTGTATTTATTTTTAAACTTTTTTTGTGTATAATTTAGGACTAAATTTAATCTCGTTTAAGTCGATAGAAACTTAATTCAGTAACAAAAAACTGCTCTGTCACAGGTCACTGCCTGTTGTCTCAAGTCACATTTTTGCACATTGTACACCCAATAGCACAGATTTATAATTATCTTGTATGCAGTCATCTTTTAACCCCTGTGGCAAATAAAAGGCAGGGTAACACACCAAATGCACCATAATCTTTGCTTTCCTGTTTTCCTATGTATTTACCTTTACTGAAGATCTTGTTCTTTGAACATCTTTGCACTACTGTTCACCATGCTTTGATTTGGGTGCCAGTGGCTCCTCTGAGCATTTTTTTGCACAGAAGGTCTCAGGTTTTGTTTATCCAGAGATGTCTTACTTTCTCCCTTTTTTTGAAGGATGGTTTTACTGGATATAGACTTCTTGGTTGACTCCTTTCTTAAGCACTTTAAATATGTCATCCCATTCTCTTTGGAAATATTTTCTCCTGCTCCATCCTTTTTGCTCTGTTGATCACGTCCTTTGACATGGGAAGAGTAGAGAGCCACCCACACGTGGCAGGAAGGCTGCAGGGGTGGCAGCATCACAACTGGCTTTGATGGATGGCGATGGCCTGGGTCTAGGATGAGCGAGTGTAATTCAGACGCTCTGCTGCCCTGTGAGTTCTTTCTGCTCTATTTCATCTGACATCCACGGACTTATTTCACTAGGAATTTAAAAAGATACATCAAGACAGACACAATTCACTTTGGACAGTTTGGGGACTCTCCTAACTCTCCAGTTAGACTCACAGGCAGACCTCATCAGGGAAAGAAGGTGAGAGAGTGTCCTTACTTTGGGGGCTCCTTTCCCCTCAGGTAAGGAAAGTGGGGCTGTGAGTTTTGAGGCAGCCATGAGACCCACACTGGGAACAGTCTATGATGCCCAGTGGCAAGATGAACTTCTTCACGTCAATCTGACTACAGTGTCGATTTGTTTCTTTAGGCTCTTGTGTGACAGTCGGGTGTCTTTGTGGAATTTGCATGTTACTGCTCGCATTTAGGGTTCCAAGCACATTAATGGACAGCTTTGAAATTGCATTTATGTGGGTCATTATGAAAGTTTTGATAAATCACAGCTATAGCCCAGGATATAGGAGGGGGTTGGGAAGGGTGAGGGAGGTTTGATGGAGGGAGGGTAAATGGTGGGACCACACCTATGGAGCATATTGCAAGGGTACAAGTCAAATCTATCAAGTATAGAACATAAATGTCTTAAGACAATAATTAAAGTAAATGAGGTGAAACCCTATATTAACCAATTTGATCTAAGCATTCCAAATTGTATATAAAATCAGCACATTGTACCCCATAAATGTATTAAAGTATATATGAAAAAAATCCATTCCTCCTGAAAAAAAAAGTTTTGGAATATACAAAAATCAAGTAAAGTGAAATCTGCATGGATGGAAACAGATGAAGTCCTCTCAGCAGCACCAATAAGCAGAGTCTGTTGAAACTTGCAAAGGTGAATCAGAAAGGACTCTGTCAACTGAGTTTCTTGGAAATGAAATAAGGGACCATAACATAGTCAGTCTCAAAACTTTGGTAGGTATCCTCGGGAAGTAAATAGTAAACCTAGATGAAATGATTCACTTTGACAGACCCAAACAAACCACATTGGTTATATAAACCAACAGCTCCTACAATAATCTTCAAGCCAGGAAAGAAGACTAAATTCTGATATAATTTGCTAACTTTCTGATCATAATCTCGTAAATAACTTCAGGATTTTCAATGCCCTTCTGGATGTGGGGCCCCCTGTGCAGGTGACCTTCCATCTCCGCCCTCACTGACCAACGCACCCGGCACACAGACATGGCCCCAGTGATGGATGCTGCGTGATTCTGCTGCTGATGGCCCCAGCATCACTCAGGCAGAATCTATGCTCATGGAGAAATTCTTTGACAGATTTTAGTTCCCTTTCAAGGACATACTGGCCAGCTTGATGAAACCTTTCATGTGGCTTAAGTTGCAATTTCATGAATATTAAAATGGACTCTGCACTGGAAAATGCAATAAAAACTCTCTCCTGATGCCACAGACTGAGCTTTGCCATCTGAGAAACAAGACATCTGGAGAAGGCAGAGTGGTTCAGGTACCTTCTGGGGTCCTTATCTCGTTGCAAATAGAAAATCTACCTCTTCTCCCCTGTTAAGGGTACATTAGCAACTCCATTTGTGTGGGAGGCACGTAAGTTCTAAAGCCCCATCTCTCTCAATTTCGTATGACCTTAATAAGGGAAGGGGACGCTGGGCTGTGTCCACTGAGTGTGCCTGACAGAAAATCTTTTCTTTTCCTTAAAGCAGAGCATGATGAGAAGCCAGGCAAGAGCCAGATGTAGTACCGATTTAGCTCATGTAAGAAACAAAATCCTAAACCCCAGAGATGAGGAGGAACATGCCTGGAAATGAACACGCCATCAGGCAGCCCGCCACCCCATCCCAACCCGCCCAGTGGGCTTCCTTTGTCTCTGAGCACCAGGTGGCAGGAGTGTGTGTGGGCTCCTGCCTGAGCTGCTGTCTGGTGTGATGCTGAAAGGCATGGATGGAAGAACTTCCTACTGATTCCCCATTAAGAAACGGGTATGCCCTCAACACGGAAACATGAACTACTAAAGCTAACATATGACACTATGTGTTAAATACTGCACAGCAAGACCCACACAATATAACTTGTTTTTCAAGAGTAGAGATCCTGCCCATTCCACATGAAATCCTGGAGGAAAAATGCTACCCACTGACCTTCCTCCATGTTCCCTTGGCTCCTCCTCTTCTGAGGATGCCCCTCCCCTGGGAGGTGCAGTCTGAGCTCTCAGCTGCCCGTTCAGTAACAAGAGCACATTCCCATGGCCAAAAGCAAAGACAGCTAAGAAATTGTTCTCGAAATGATAGACTCTCAAAGGAGAGAGCTGTTTACATTGAATCTGTTGAAAGCATGGCAGGAATGGACTAATTATAGCCAGAAGGTTTTAGCAAGCAAAGAACAAAGAGCTAAAGACAGTGGGACAGAACTGGTTGTGGAGGAGCTGCCTGGCGTGAGCACCCTGGGGGGCTCCACAGGTCAGGGGCAGGTGCCTTGGCCCCCTTCACCTTTGTGTCTATTGCCCATAAAGTGGGATAACATCATTATAAATTTGATAGGACTATTTGATGATGAAATTTGGGAACTTATACAAAATGTTCAGACAGTTTCCTGTATGAGGCAAGCGGCTCAAGGGATTACAGACCTTTTTCTTCCCTGCCTTTCCCCCTACTACGCCCACCCACATGGCCTATCAAACACACAGACATGCACACAGATAAAACATAGGGGAGATTAATGACTATTTCCATAAAAGTTATTTGTGGATATAAATATACATCCTTCACAGGATGCTTGTAGTGAACACTTCATCACGTGAATGTCCGTATCACTATGTCTGCAGCATCAGAATAACTGCCATGAATTCTTTCTTATTGCATTCCCACGAAAGCCTCTTTCTTCTCCTTAAGTTCACGAAAATCATATAGAAGAGTGAAAGGAATAGCATTAGCGTAGTTCTTTTTCTGTGCCAGGTATAGTATGAGGCTTTTCAAACTCTTCTTTCAATTTCATTCTTCCATAACGCTTAGTCCGCAAGGCTGTCTGATTATCCAGGACACTGAACTCTGGCTCAGGGATTAAATAACTCTCTCAGTGTCAGGGACACTACAGCATAGTCAGGATTCTGGATAAAGCCTCTGAGTCCCACACCCAAGTACCCCACACACAGCACTGTCTGGCACGGCACAGGGGCAGGCCCATAGACAACACTGTGTGGTGTGGCACAGGGACCTCCCTCATCCACGGCACTGTCTGGTACAGAGACACCACTCCCCCCAGAGCACCCTGTCTGGGTGGCACAGGGAACACCCCCCACGTTAACAGTACCATGTGGTGTGGTGCAGGGACCTCCCCCATCCATAGCACTGTCCGGTAGGGTGGGGAGACACCACTCCCCCCAGACACCCTGTCTGGGTGGCACAGGGAACACCCCCCTACATAACAGTACCATGTGGTGTGGCCCAGGGAACACTCAAGCTTTACCTTTGCCCCCACTGCACCATAATATTGCTTCAACTTTTTCACTTAACTCAATAAAGTTGAGTTCACTGGACTCACTTGACACGTTTCCTTCAAGCAAGTCCAAAGAGAATCTTAGATTCCTCAAGTGCTTCTTTTTTAAAATCGAGAGTAAAAAGGCTGTGTTCTCTGTTCATAGGATTTGTCGAAATTCAAAATTCAGTAAGACTTCACATAGATTATGAAACTAGCTTTTATGCTACTCCAGGCAAATGTTTATTCATGTAGAATCTCAAAAAGAATTTAATAAAAATGCAAGCTCTGCAAGACAGGACCTGACAAAGATTAGCCCTGGTTCTACCGCTCTCCTTTGAAAGACACAAATACAATTTGAGGACTAAGGAACATCCAACTATAACCTTCCTTTGATCTTGATGATCATTATGAATTTTGTTTTTGGAAGTTACAAAGTGTAGGCAATCAGAGTTCCATGTGAAATTAAAATCTCTTTAAAGCACACACTGGAATTTATAAAGTTATAACTGAGGTTCTAGAAAAGAACCTGAGATAGAATAAAACTATAAGGATAATAATATTTGATGAAAGTGTTAAGTTATGTACGTTTATCCTACAGCTCTCTGTTATCGAGGACCTTAGCCCACCGGCCCTCATGGACACGTTTTATCCACCATGACTTCACAAGTCCGTGACTTTACATCCTTCAGCAAACCAACACTCAGGGGAATGGTTTAAAATCTTTGGGGTAACAGCAGGTAAAGACAGAAAAAACAAAAAAACCAGAGTTGTTGGCAGACATATTTCCCGAGATTTCATTAACTCCCCTGGCGACCCGCAAAGCCGTGCTCACACTGCCTCTGCGTCTGCCTGCTGCCAGCTGACTCCGGGTAATAATGCTCATCTAACCCCACAGGCATGTTGTGATGCTTCATTAATTAAGGCTCCTAAAATGATTTCAAATTCCCAGGCAGGTGTCTGGAGAAGGTGTGCAAATGATGAATTCTGCTGTGAGCAAAACAGTACATCTCTCTTCCCATCCTTGTCGCAGAGGGATTACCGAGCAGATGTGTCCGGACAGCTCAGCTGCAGAGCGGCACCTGCCCTTGGCTGAACTGTGCCCTGACACAGACACGGAGCCCGGGGTCGGTTTTTCCCCTATTTGTTTTCAAAGGATCATAATTGGCTTTTACAAGAACATTTAAAATCCCTTTAGGGTTCACATCTATAATCCTACTTAATCCATGTCCCAGTGCTTTCATGGAGAGCTGTTTCCAGGGCAGGGGTCTGACCGCAGCCCCTTCCATTCTGGCGGGGCTGAACACCTGGTGCTCTGATGGAACAGGGGCAGAGAGTGTGTGTCCCTCCTGGCTGGAGGCTGTGCTTTTCCTCATTTTCCTCCTCACCTGGAGGCTGGAGGAGCTGCCCGAGAACGTCAGAGCCACACTGGGGATGACAGAGCCTTTAGCTGTGGGGTTGGTGCTGGCTGGCTCGTGGCCACGGGAACTTGGACTTGCACCTTCCAAGACCACCTGGTTTGAGAACCTGTCCAGTGGGGGATCTTGTGGGTTTGAGGTTTTTACGCCCAGCTTGACCCAACATTGCCACCACACCCATTGGCAGGGGACCTGGCCTGTTCAGTGGGTCTGGTGATGGCCTGCAGCCCTGGATGCGGAGGGCCCAGGACAGCTAATGTCCTGCTTGTTGTTGCCTTTTCAAACGACCACTGTCTCATGCATCCCTTTAATTAACTATGGTTATTTGGCTTCTTTTTTTACCCTCAAGTGAATTAGGTTAAATATCTTGTGGTAAAAAAATCTCAATTTATATCCTATTCAGTATATAAGTTATATATTTCTGCACAATGAATTACCCCCATTTACTAAATAAATGTAGTGACTTAAAACAAAAATTAGCTTTTATAGTCTTTCTGTCTTGTACGTTTACAACAATGCCTCAGTGGGATGGCTTTGTATTCTAAAAAGTTGTATATAAAACCAGCACACTGTACCCCATGACTGCATTAATGTACACAGCTATGATTTAATAAAAAATAAATCATAGAATAAAATCATAACAAAATAAAAAGTTGGTAAACAGATACTAAACAGCTTGATTACTCTTAACTTTAAAAATCTAACATTGAAAGAAGATAGCACAGGCCTCACTCAGGAGCTTGGGAAACGGTGGGGGAATGGGACACAGAGCTAACAAGAATGGCATCAGGAAGACGGGAAACGGGTCCTAGAAAGGAGACACCAGACCAGCATCCCTGGTCACTTCTGGGCAACTGTGCAGATCGTGAACCACAACCCGACTTCTGTGAGATTCTAACGTGAAAATGAAATTTTACATCAGAGAGAGTGACAGAGAGAGACAGAGGAGACAGACAGGGATTAAGAAACTCAGGGGTTCCAGCCATGAGTCCGTTCTTTGTCCCCACAATGAGGATGGAGTTGTCTTTCTCACCCAGGGTTCCCTCAGCTGGTTGGGCAGACATAGAAGCAAGCACCAAGCAGCTGCCTATGCCAAGCACATTTCAGGGCTAAGACAGAAGTGGCCTCTGCCATCCGGGGCAGAGAGCGGGACCCAGGCACATACTGCAGAGGGCTAATACTCACTCGGTGGCACATGGGGGATGGGGCCAGACCAGTGTAGGGTGTTACTGATGGGGAGGTGGTGCATGACCCAGATGAACGGGTGGCCTGGGAAGCTCTCAGGTAACATGAGGGAGGATGGGCCTGTGACAGTGGCAGGCAGGAGACACGCGGAGGTTCACGCAGGCAGGAGCAGGGGTGTGGGCAGACCTGGGGCCATCTCAGTCTGGTAGCTTCCAAAAGGCACCACCACCTCTGGTAAATATCTATGCTTTTTTCTTGATCTACTTCAAAACTACTTGGGGGGAGGGTAAAATTAAATTATCACCTACGTGTAGAAGTCGTTAACAAAAGGAAAAGGCCAGGATCAGGTGAGAAACCCCTTCCCTGGCAGCTCACGCTGACTGCACAGGCTTCCAAGCAGTGCTCACGTCCGCCTTGCCAGCGAGTGGCTGGGAGCATTCTAATTCAGCCCACAGAGTGGTGGAGGATGGGCTGCCGTCACCCTGCCCCTCTGTCTGTCCATGTGCCTTGGCCAGAAAGAGCCTGGGCAGAAGCAGCTGCAGGCGTGAGCTCCCTGCTAGTGTGGGCAGCCTGCACAGCGGGGGGTGCACAGTGAGGGGTGCACACGTAAGTCATGTGTCCCCACCGACGCCAGCACTTCTGGAGCCTGTCTGGGTTTCTCTGGTGTTTCAAACAACACAGACTCAGCGGAACACTTCACAGCTCCTCTTAATTCCCAGGCTCAACCTTCTCCTGAATTTCCCTAAATGGTTCAACCACAAGCTTCTATTTCCTGCCTCTGGAAACCAGGCACATCCCTAAGTCTGTCGGTCCCTGTCTGTTGTTTTGTTATTATGAGTCTTTAGAGAGCGAGTATTTTGTAATAGCCAAAATCAGTCCAATGGCAAGCTTGGTGAGCACACTGGGAGATTAACCTGAGTGATGAGGCATGGGCTTGAGATGAGGCGCCAGGTCGGGGTGATGGATTCTCTCGTTACTCTGCCTGGGCTGTGGGAGCTGTCACCTGCTGGGGTGACTGGGTGCTGAGTGCATGGGGAGAGACCACTTCAAGGTCCTCTTGAATATCAATTTGTAGAGTCTTAGATTGTAATCTGGCAAGGATTTGGACATTATTTAGCCTGATCTTCTAATTTTGAAGCTAGGGAAACATGTTGGTAGCCGCCAGCATGTTACCCAGGATCACTGCAGATGAGACGCGGCCCAGCACACATCTGGAAAGCCATCTCTAGCTGCTTCCTTGTTCACCCACAGGGACATGACACTAAGGAAGCCAGGTGTTTCTGCCTCTTATTCTTGTACCTGCCACATGTCCCCTTTGACCAGGGACCCCCTCTCACATGCAGAAATCACGGGTTTACAAAGCGATGTCAAGGAAAACACTGCATGGCCGGGGCAAAGGTCGCACAGCACAGTGAACGTACTTACTGCCACTGAACTGCACACTGAAAAAATCGTCAAGACAGTAAGTATATGTTACTTATACTATGTTATAATATATTTTTTACTATGTTAAATATATTTTTTCACAATAAACGCAGTAATGCTATTCCTGTAAAGTTTCACCACGTACGTGTCCACAGCTCCCAGCCATCCAGGCCTGAGCGCGAGCTTGGCCCCCAGAGCATTTATAGTGCTTAAGCTATATATGTTCTTGAATATAAATTTGGTGTTCAAAAACCTCCCAGAAAGGACAGGAACAGTGCAAGAAGAAGTCAAAGGTTGGCCTCTCCCCTGCCCAAGCCCCTGCCCCCCGCCTGTCAGCCTGTGCCCCACCGTCTCTGCTGCGGAAGCACCTGTTTGCAGTGCCACTGAGAGGCAACTTGTCTCTTTCATAATTACCACACTTTGGTCCATTACAAAGGGTTTAGAGCCTTATGTGGTTACTAACCTATGACCAGAACTAAAAACTGCTAAAGTAAAAATTTGTCAAACGGTCTTAGGGGATGGAAGAAACACAGGTCTGCTAGTCAGATGGTCCTAAGTGTCACTAGGGACTAACAGACTCCACTCACGGTACAGTTTAAATAAAAATCCAATGAAAGTGGATTCATCGTGTGGCACGTCCAGGCCTCAATGACATCATCCATTCCCTACTGTCTCAGCTTTGTTGATTTCATGTCCTTATTTCGCTTGAGTTCGGCTAATTAAATCTTCTCTAAAAAGACCTGTAACTCTCAAGTCACATGTTCTACAAAAGTGTCAGAGTCTCCCATCTCCCTCTCTACCTGCCACCCAGGGGGGAATAAATTCCCAACATGAGCTGTGTTGTGGGGACAGTACGACCGGGACCATGAACACTGGTTACTTACACGATTGCCTCATGAAATCCTTTTCAATAGTCACCCCATTTTGGCCACATCTTCTTGTCCCTAAAACCCATCCTTTTATCTTTCTGGAATATCAAAAATGGTTAAACAAAAAGAAGAAGAAGAAAAGAAATTGACTAAAGCCATCTTAACTATTTAGGAGAGAGTCTCTAATTCCATTTTATGCTGAAACCCAGTGTTCAGAGGTCCCAGGCAGGTTCCCCCTGGGCTTGTCTGTGGCCCTGTGCTCACTGGGGCAGCTGCCTGGCTTCACAGATGCAGCTCAGTGGGGACTTCTTTGGGAACAGCAGGTGCTCATTGTACAGGCCACAAGGCGCATAGGCCTCGGGGAAGGACCTCTGCCATGGCAAAGGCACTTTTATCCATGAGGAATAAAACAGTGAGGTATGAACTCTTACAGCCACACACCCACACACTGCTGCTATAATGCTGTCTGGGTGCACAGGGCAGCCTTCCAAAACAGACAGGGTGCTGAAGGGATCGCCCACTCCTGCAGCAGGCTAACAGCAGGATTAAAATGGCAACTCTGACTCTCAAATTAAAAATCTGCATTTGTTAAAATATGCCATCTACATACAATAATACACAATTTTCATTTTCTCCAATTTGTTCAAATAATACTGCCATGTACTCGCGAGCGATTCTACAACAAACATACTGCTCTGTGTGGCTCATCCGATCTTTAAATAGTTTCCAACAAATCCTTCACTCTAATCCCAGTTACTAAGACATGCACACACTTAAATCCAAGAATTAGCTTTCTTCGGGCAGGAATTGTTCAGAATCTCGATTCAGCTTCCTTTGTAGAGAGCACTTGCCTTGTATCACCAGACAGAAGCAATAACAGCTCTGGATACCAGTGTTAAACCACCACGAAAACCGGAGATTCAAAGGCATTTGTGGATTCCTTAGAGGCTTTCTTAAATTCAGTAGCTCTGATGCTTAAATGACTAGAATTTTCTAAGTCTAGAGCTACACAGTAAAAATCTTACACAATTCTACAAAGAAAGCCAACAAGCCATGGTATTCACCCAAAGGTTTCACAACAGTGAGCATCTAACAGAATCATGTACACAAAAAGCATAGCTAAACTGATGAGGGAACTGGTTTACATTACAAAAGTAAGTCTTTTCTCTTTAAAAATAACTTACTGAGGCTCGGTGCCTGTGGCTCAAGGGGCTAAGGCACCAGCCACATACACCTAAGGTGGCAGGTTCGAAACCAGCCCGGACCTGCCAAACAACAATAATGGCTGCAACCAAAAAATAGCTGGGCGTTGTGGCGGGCGCCTGTGGTCCCAGCTACTTGGGAGGTGGAGGCAGGAGACTCGCTTGAGCCCAGGAGTTGGAGGTTGCTGTGAGCAGTGACGCCATAGCACTCTACCCAGGGGGACAGCTTGAGGCTCTGTTTCAAAAAAAAAAAAAAAAAACTTACTGAGGTCTGCAACTGTCTACAACAACTAATTGATGGTAAGCTGGAGCTCCATCTCCCGTGGCAGAGTGTGTATCTGACATTCTCATTATACTCAGGATTAGTCTTCTAGAATATACATTTGCAAATCAAGTCCTTTTTCCATGCCATCTGAAGACTCTCATTCTTTGGTGGGAGGCGACCCTGGGGAAGTGGCACATACAGCCCAGGGCACAGAGGAGGAACCTGGCAGACAGAGGAGGGTCAACTCCCCAGTTGCCCCACCTCATGGCTCTGATTACACTGTGCTTCTCAGAAGGACTGAACCAGAGGCCGAGGCCCCTCCCCAACACATAACTGGGGCCCAAGCACATCAACAGAGGGTGGGGGGCCCCACTGCTGAGACCCTCATCATCCCAATCACAGTTCTAAGTCCTTTATTTATGCTATGATTTTATGTTACAAGCAAGAAAGCAGCCTCAGGGCCAGCACCTAAGTCTTATTTTTAGCTTGATTTCTATACATTGTACTTCTTGGTAAATAATAAAAGTCTGAGTGGACAAGCTAAAATGGGGAATATTTAAGGCGTGTTTATAGTGTATCACTTTGTTAAAACAATCTATTTACAAGCTGTTTTTCTCTGCTTAAAAAATAGTGATATTTGTATCAATCAGCAGAATGTTTTTATCCAAAACGTAGGTCTTATTGTTCACGTGAACAGCGGGCCATTGTTACTGCACAGCACAGGGTGACAGAGATAGCAGAGAACCACGCATCACAGGCCAAGTGTATCTCATGTCAGCTCTACGACAATTTCTACTAGCAGTATATTCTTTTCAAATATCTTCTAAAACCAATTCAAATGCACAATGCTATACTCATTTGTTAGAGTCTTCTTTGAGGTACAACTGAGCTTATTGAGAAAAATGCATTATACGACATTTTTTAAAAAGAAATGTATGGATTGGTTCTTTTTGAACAATGAATCATGGCAAACCATCTATATGGCAGATAGATCTGAAGATGTTTTAACTACAGTTTTGTCATCTCCATATATTCTTATTCCACCATGAAAACCAGTAAGAACATAATCAACAAAACACTGAGAAAAATACAGTGTAAACATAAATTCGCAGCATCAAGTTGTGTGTGGAATTAAATTACATATGGCATCTGACAGAATATATGCTAAAAAGGACCAGTTAAATCACATGGACAGAACGGTGCTGAATTTAGGCAAAATGCGAAAAGCAAAATAAATAAATGGAGATGTGGGTGAAGCCCAGAATTGGGCAAATCACAGGTTTTGCAGCCTCAGAATTTGGTGCAGAAAGATGGGTAGGCAAAAGGATTAACAAAACATGGAAGGCCGAGGATGAAGACAGACAGGGAAGATGTTTTTGGATGAACAGAGGAGCCATGAAAGGAACAGAGAGAGATGAGCAGACCTGGAAAGGGACACGGGGCCCACTCAGTTTGTACAGGAACCAGCGTCCTGTCTCGGAGCAGATCCTCATTTCTTTGCATTAATGCCGGAGCCAGTGCAAGGATCCGTCCACCTGCCAGCTCTTCCTGTCTTCTCTCTTCATGGAGCTTCAATTATACTGATAGGATCATTTTAATGGTCTTTTCTGAAGCAATTTAGAAAATCTCCACTGAAATATAAGCCTACAAGGGACTCTGTAAATGACCACTAGCAGCCATAAAACCCTTTGTCCTAGAAATTGATGCCGTCAGCCACTTGAATGAGAGCACCTGCAATTCAGAAGGCTGTGAGTCGTCTCACTTTCCTGCCCGTGGAAGGACTTGGCAACGCAATTTTGAAGCAACTTTTCCCCTTATCAAAAAGTTGCATAATTAGGACAGAAAATTTAAAACCTACGGGGGAAAAAAGGAAGAAGAAAACACAGAAATTGAGCGTTCCATCTTGAAGGACAATCATCCGCTTTGCCTGCTACTATACCATACAGACACCTTTCAAGGCTGCTTAACAATAGGTGGGCACTACGGCATTTTCCACTTTTTTAGTAATTTTATAAAACATCACATTTAAAGGCTCTGTATGATTTGATCACATAGTGAATGAAGGTTGTTTCCAATCGTTTGCTTTTATAAATAAGATTGCAATGAACATGCTAATACTTGAAGATTTCTCCCAGAATCATAATTATAAGGTTATAGTATATGGTCATTTTCAAAATGCTAGTGAAGTGGCAAAAAAAAAAAGATCTGTGCTAATGAAAGCTGAGTATTCGATGAAAGTTTTATCACTATCCTCATTATTATTTTTTGGAGTTTATAGAAATTGTCAAATAGAAAACTAGAAGTTACAACAAAGGAAACCAAGCATCAGGACTGTGTTCTGCAGTCATTGGGAACTAATTTATCTTTTCAGTAGAGCAAAGGATGATATGTTTTTATCTTGCTTTAAAATAACTTTTATTCAGTAAATTAAAACAAATACAGTACACCCAAACAAACATAAGAGATCCGGATGTCCCCAGGAGACAGGGAACAGTGACGGACCCAGGACCCCGGGTCCAGGTAGGTAGGTGCTCCTGACTCAGGAGCTGGGGTGCCCTTACTGCTTGTTAATTCACTGCCATGGACACTTTGATGTGACCTCTCCTCCCACTGTGGTTCCAATGGTCCTCCCAGAGCCCAATGTCATGGGAAACTCATCCTTCACATCATCACTGCTGCCACACACAGCAGATTCCTGGGGAGGCTTTGCAGGGAGCTGAGGCATCAGCCTTTGCCTGGTCCACTCCCCCTGATGGGACCCGGGGAGATGAATTTCAGGGTGAACAGCAGGCACTGTGGTCTCCTAGCTGGTCTCAATGAGAAGGGGGATGTTCTCAGATTGGTCAGCACCAGAGTGTACTTCCTGTCTTTGGTGCCAGCTCAGCCCAACAGCTGACCTTAGGGGGCTAATGTGTGTATGATCTGAGCTCCAGGGACTGAAAGGGATTCGGAACATTTACAGAGCATTGGGCCTCATGCCACTGGGGGAGGAAAGAGGACAGGGAACCAGATCAAGGTCATGACGACAGCAAAAGCCAGCCGACACACCTGAAGGCGGGGGACAGGGCTTCTTCACTGCTGTCCTCCTCTCTCTCTCAGAACTAATAGCAAAGTGCCCGGCTGGAAACCCACACCTAACACTGCAGGTGTCTGCTTTCTGAGGCTGCTAACTCAGCACTGCTTAGCCATTTATAGGTGCAGACTACTTTAAAACTCATGCCACATACACGTTTTAATTAAATGATTACTATGCACCAGGCACCATGATAAGGACCTGTCCCACATAATCTCCTTTAAACCCCTGATGCCCTCTGAGCTGGGCATGTTGTTATCTTCCCAAGTTGTACAGAGAGGCTCCTGAGGTCGTTACTTGCCCAAGGTCACAGAGACATCATGAGAATTCTAGCTCTCTGTCCAGCTGGTTCCAAACCCAAGGCCCACCCCGCCTCTGCAGCTTTTGATACAAAAACAGTGGGATTGCTCCCCAGAAAGCCACATACAGAACCTCAAATGTGAATTCAGGGGCAGAGGGTTCCACTTCAGTCTTCACAACACAGGTGACGTCTGTGATGTGACGTTCACACAGCAGTAAGACCCTGTCCAGCCTGGCCACCCCCACACGGCTGTGCCCATCTCTCCTGTTCGGGCCCCGGTGCGGCACACAGAGCTCTCCTGCTGGCAGAGGAACTTCCCCTTCTCTGCTGTGCTCTTCCTATCCTTTCACACACATCAAACCTCACTTCCTCCATGACGTTCTTTTTTAACTTTAAGCCAGAAAGACCCTGTCCCCTGAATGCTGGAGTTGAAGAGACTATTGAGAAGTTATAATTGACTAAGGTCAATTTAAAGTAGTAATTTATTTGTTTTTTAAGAAGTCTACTGAGCTTCCATCCCTTCAACCTCATTCCAACACCCAGTCTAGAATCACGCTAAATAAATCCTTTCCAATCCAATTTTTCTGCCTCCCGCATACTCCCAAACTCTTATTTATTTTGAATGGGAAACAGGTTGGTGGATTACTTGTAAACATAAACTCGCCTGATGATTTTATTATCTACTTTAGGTTACATAAAATAATTTTAGTGTTTTTATTTTTGTTTATGATTTTGTTTGAGCATGATGCTTCTTGAAGCAATCTCTAGGAGAAGTCCAGGCTTTCTCTCGTTTCACAGCAGAAATGGTTTCTCTCCTTCAGTTTTTTTCGTTTCCTCTGCCACAAACCAGGCAATCCTTTGTTGATTCTTTTCATTTTACATTATAAAATGCGTCTTCCCACTTCGCCTGTCCTCAATGTCAGAAGATGATGGTCTCCTCTCCCAACATAGGATGGGAAAGAATTTTAACTGAGATTCAAGAGGATATTTCTATTGTAAGTTCCATAAATGCAGGACACATCTACTTAACTTTCCTTGTTATTAAAATAACTCCAGCATTCAGGAGACAGGGTCTTTCTGGCCCCAGTAAATAACAGGCAGGTAGACCCCTTTGTGAATTTGCTAGGCAAGAGACAGTGAGCAAACCAGCTCCGACCCACCTGTGTGGGTGTGCTGGGTCTCGATCAGTCGGGAGGCTCCTCACAACTCACCCACCTGGCTGGCGCTCAGAGGCCAAACCTCGGTCAAGAACCCTCTCTTCTACAATCATGTTTTCTAACCCACCTGCCTCCTGGTAAAGCCAACCATTCCCTTGGACACTGCTGATCTGTCTCTGTTCATAATATTTACTTTATACGCTTCTTGGTGTATGTATTTCTCCCTGCTTTATTTATTTTTGCATCCCTAGTGCCTAGAAAAAAAAACAGTTGTCTAGATATTTTTGAAATATATAATAATAAAAACCATTTGTGGCATGGTCATATATGCACAGACATCTCTTCCTCTTCAGGATGGCAAAAAAGAACGTAAGTCGCCTCAAAAATTAATTAGTAAAATAGCCACGCTTTGAATTAATGACTGTATTTCTAAGCTTTCTAGAATTAACCCTAAGGAAATAAACATGAATGACCATACATATAAACCCATGAATGTATGTTCATAAAAGTATAATTAATATTAATAAAGTAATTAGGAACAGTTTAAAATTCCATTAAAAAAGGACTAATTCAATAAACCATAGTGGATCAGCACAATGGAATGATGTGTAACCACTCAAAACAACATTTAGAAACACGTGTATTTAATGTGACGTAACAGAGCTTACAGTTTACAGTCAAGTGAGAGGTATAAGGAAGGACCTAGGTAGGGCAGGATTCAAATAAAACCACATCTGTTTCTTGTTTATGACAATCCTGAAAACTCTGCCACCACGTAAAAAGCCATCAAATGAAAACTTAGTTTTATCAATGATTTTATAATGTTTTATTGAGAAATTTATAATGTCTCCCTCTAATCCAAGATATACAGATAATTTTAACCTACAGAGAAAGATTAGCTAAAGAAATTTACACAGGTAGGTTCGGCACCTGTAGCTCAGTGGCTAGGTTGCCAGCCACATAGACTGGAGCCGGCAAGTTTAAATCCAGCCTGAGTTTGCTGAACAACAATGACAACTCCATACAAAAAATAGCTGGGCATTTGGCAGGTGCCTGTAGTCCCAGCTATTTGAGAGGCTGAGGCAAGAGAATTGCTTAAGTCCAAAAGTTTGAGGTTGCCGTGAGCTGTGACGCCATGGCATTCTATGGAGGGTGACACAGTGAGACTCTGTCTCAAAAAAAGAAACTTACACATGTAACAAGCCCTATATTGCAGATGTGGGCAATAGAGCTTGTTCTATTCATCAAAGCGGACTTTCTGGAGAGAGGAGGGTTTTTGACAGGACCTCAAAGAATCCACACTAGACAAACAGGCTTGGGGTTCCCAGTCATCACGAAGCGAGAACACCACCTTCAGGGCAAAATAAAGGCTAAAAAGGTGGGAAGGCACAGGCAGGACAAAGTGCAGATAATCAGGCAGCCCACTTGACCTGAGGGTGCCCTGCGAGCCTGGGTGGGGGTCAGTGAGACTCGGCACAGGGTTCAAGTTTGCTGCCTTGATCCCAGTGCACTCACTCGTCGGTCCAAAACCCTAATGTTAAAATACCACTTCTCTTAGTGTTTCAGGTGAAAAAGCAATTGTAATGATTTTCATCAAACTGTAAAGCAGAAACACGATGTTAAGAGCTACTGTGGTGAGTGTGTTCGTTGGAGCTGTGAGGGGCTCAGTCGTGAGACACGCGGGGGTCAGATGAAGGGCAACGTCTGCTCTCTCTTCTCTGAGGTATAAATAACGGTCGTGCCCTTCTGAATAAAGTCAAAATGAGATGATTGGGAAGATAAAAGGGCACTCACCTATGGAGAACATGAATTAATGAGTGTTTCCAAAAGGGGTGATAGTAATTTTTACAAAAGGCGTATTTTATTTCAGTCCTTCTAGATCTCTCCAAAAATCCTCGTTTTGCACAAAATTTTATGTGTTTTCTCCTTTTGGATTGGGGACAAAGTTTCAAAGCCCTAAAATGACAATGATTTACTTGGACCCTTTTCCTATAAACTTCTTGTAAGCAGAGGTTCCGCATTATCTTTCTGTCTTTGGGTCTACATGATGATTGGGGAAAGAAAAGAAATTCAGCCCACATGAAAATGATGCTCTTAGGAATTTCAACTGCATGCAGGCAGCTCTGCTGTGTGAGGAGAATGAAAACACAGTCCACGGCGTCACAGCAAACATGATCTGCGTGACTGCCCTGACAGCATCTGGGCACAGATCTATCGCTGTTCTGCTTTTGTTCATTCCCAATTCTTTGCCATGACCGCAACAGCATCCTTGTTCTCTCAGCTCCCAGCGCTGGCATGGTGTTTGGTCAGCCACTCTGCCTACTGGAGTACCAACCGAGGGATTTAGACCCTGTGATCTGGAAGGGATTGTTCTTCCCAGTACTTTGTGATAAAATTTCTTCATATATATTTACATACACATATATATGACATCATACATATATATGACATCATATACACAAATATATGACATCATATATATGACATCATATACACACATATGACGTCATATATATCTATATATATATATATATTTATGCCCTTCATAAAGTATTTTATGCAGTTCAGGAAGGTGCCAGACCCAAGTCTTGAGTCAAATGCTCTGTGTTTGAATCCAGACTCCGAGGGCCACCTGCGCCGTGTGCCCGTCCCTGTCTGTCTGTCACAGGCGGGAGGCCCCCTGAAATGCAGAGAACGCCGGGTACCACAGCACACTGCCAGTGCCCCACCAGTGTCCACTCATGGCTTCTGCAGGGCCTGCTGCTGCAATAGGTAGAAACTGTGAAGATGCCAGTAAAGTAATTGCTAATGAAGGGATTAGAGAAATGCAGGGCATTTTAAAGTCAGTAAATTAAAAGCAAGAGGGTTTCTTCTCTCCTCTCAGCACCGCCTGAATATTCAGCATATCAGTCTTAGCTTTAATTCAGATTGACCAACCACTACCACAAAAAAGACGGATAAAAACAACTCCCTCCCCAAATGAATCCAGAAACACTTGTTTTCTGTTTTGTGTTCTCACATATGTTGACTTATTTGGGTGTGTGGCCGTGTGTATATGCACACGATACAAATGGTTTCCAGTGTGTACTTGGGTGTGCCTGTGTGCGTGTGTGTGTGTGTGTATGTGTGCGCGCCCATCCCAGTACTTGATACTGGGGGAAAAAGAGAGTTCCCTAATTTAGATAATTTTGTCTCTTAATTTAAGACACAAAACAGTATTTAATTAAAAATTAAAATTTAATATTAATTAAAATTAAAAATCAATATGTTAATTAAAATTAACAATAAGTTAAAATACAATTAAAAACATATTCTCTGTAAATGTAAAAAATATGACTCTTGGAAATTAAAACGTAATAAACAGACGGAAACCATTATGCTGAGAAAACTTAGCATTCTAAGCTACTATTTAAATTCATAAGACTTTCCTGTATGAAAAATAGTTATTGAATGACTCAGGTTTTGAACTGATTTCAAAATCAAGAAAAGCCTTAATAAGTATATACCCTGTTGCCCAGAGTCAGAGCAGATTCTTGCTATATATGAAGGTATTAAAGTCCGGAAATTTCATTTAAAATTTCCCGTTTGGAATTCTACATCAATGTCATTCTAGCCTCTCACTCTTTGAACAGAATCCCATTTACCTCACTGGGAATTTGACAACAAGTTTATCTTAATTTAACATGCTGTATATATCCCAGTTCATTAAAAACAGCTTTTGAGTTGAAGCACTCACACAGGCTGGAGATTTGGGTTAAATTCAAATTCAGGCCAGTGTTTGCACACAGGAGACTCTGAGGGCCTGCGGAGGGGCAGGGCCTTCCGGGCGCGATGAAGCTGTTTCTGCACATCACGAGGCCTCCAGTGCCACACGCAAACTGCACTTGATCAACCCCTGGGGACATAAACTGAGTCTACACGGTGATGCCAATTACAAAAAGGACACAAAGGGAGGAGCTGAGCTACGTGTGTGACGTCCTGGGTCTGGAACCTCATGGCAAACTGTGGCCCAAGGAGGGTGTGGGGAGTGACCCCGTATTCCTGCTCGGCCAGTCTCCTAAGGATATTCTCAGAGAGCCAAGCAGCCCCTGGCTCCCCGCAGCTCCCACAAGCCCCAGGCCCAGTTGTGTCCACTGGGGTGAGGACATGCTTGTGGCTGGGGTGAGGGCTGCCTCTAACTCCACCAACGCCACCACCCAGACAGGCAGGAGCATCTCCCAAAGATGCTCCCTGTAGGCTTTTGCAGAAATTATGTGCTTGTTCTAGTAAAAACTGGCCTTTGGCAAAAGTTCAGGGGCTGGACCAAGACTGGATTTGTCAGAAATGCCCAAGACAGAGGGGGACCAGGTGGCACCAAAACATCAGCAAACTGTGTGTCCCTTCCAGGAGCCCCTGACCTGCTGCTTGGCAGTTATTCTTTGTACTTTTTTAGTGGTTAAAAATCTCTATGGTGATCTTATAAAAACTACAGCAATTCTGATAAAAAAAAAACATGCCCCTTTCCCCCTAAAGCCTAAATAGACACTTAAACCAGATTTGACAACAGTTGTAGGGCAATCACAGACCTTCAGTTCCACACGCTCTCAGAGGGCTGCACAAAACCATTTGCAAGTTGCCCTGGGCCTGAGTCCTGCTGACTCCTCAAACCTCAGCACCATGTCCCCAAAGCTTCTTTTTCTCTTATGGTCCAGTATGCCATTTATTTAAAATGTCTCCCATCAGCCAAAGTTTTGGGTCTGATTCTTCTTTTCCACAGCTGAAATCATTTGGTGCCGTTCTGGCACTATCTTAACCCATCGAGATGTTTTGGGATACATCTGCTATGTACGGCCTTCCCCACTGGGTCCTGTGCTTCAGAAACTCCACAGCACCCAGCATGATCCCCTCTGTGGACTTAGACACTGACGCATGTAAACTGAATTGGCATTTCAGTCTCTAAGTGCAGGAACGTCAACTCAAATTCACTCTGTCCTATGTTCTGTGCAACGTGAGGATATTCCAATTGCTTTTTATAGGTGATTTCATTAACTTTCTTATTTTTGTTCTGTTATACACAAATAACTACCTTAGGATTTGAGAAAATGGAGAATAATGAATTCATTGGAATTAGAGCTCCAGAACTTGCTAGTCCTGTAAGTTTGTACCCGCCAACCAACCTCACCCCATTTCTCTGCCCTCCAGCCCTGAGCAGCCACCATCTGCTCTGTTTCCAGGAGTTTAACATTTTGTAGATTCCACAGGGAAGTGAGACCACTCAGTGAGACCACTCTGAGACGCACTTTGCTTAACATAACATCCTCCAGGAGTACCCATTGCTGTGACAAATGACAGGGTCTCCTTCTTCATCAAGGCTGAATAGTATCCCTTCTGTGTGTGCATGTAGACATATACACGAACTTCATTCTGTATATACACCCACACGTGTTTGATGTGGTCTCTTTTATTTTCTATCTGGGAAGAGAAATTACCCTGGAAGACAGAGGTTAAAGGTTTCTATGGCCACCTTTCAAAGCAGTGGTTCTCAACCTGTGGGTCGCAACCCCTTTGTAACAGTGAAAATACATCACGGCATTAGGAAGGTTGAGAACCACTGTTTTAAAGGAACACTAAAATATATCCATTTTCTCCTTACCCTGGATCAACTCTTCACATTATGAGTCAAAGCAACTCCATCTAGAATTCATCCATATGCCACAATTTCTATATTTGGGAAACATTCCCTTAAAACAACGAATTAGTCGTCATCATCCTCATTACACTAAACTATTGATTTGTTTATAATTCTTTATTCTAACTAATCATTTAATTTCTTTAAAGGTACAACTGTATCATGTCTGTCTTTCCCCAACACCCAGAATAACGCCTGACAACAGGACTTCAGACAAAAACACAGAAACTGAATTATCAACAAATGAACAAAGTTGATAGCAAAAATAAAACACAGAAGTCACTGAGTCCCTGCTACATACAAAGCATTACTCTAAATACTGTAATTTTCAAAACTGACTTGTGAATTTTGCAAATGAGAATATCAGAGCCCATGAAGTTACATAATTTGTTACCAAGGGCAGAAAGGATTTGGATTTGTACCAAAATCTATTTCGTTCTAAGCTTGACTCCTAATTTTTGCTCTTTATTTTTTCTTTTTCACACATTTTCTTTTTTGTGGATTTATAATTTAATCTCTTTAATTAATAATTCATCATTTAATATAGTAATGGTTAATCTGCCAAAATTAACTGTCATTTGGGAAGAACGTGAATGTGAATAATAGGAAATGGGTCATCCTTCATTAAAACTCTGAAGTTGCGAAAAATTAGTTCCCATCTGCCTTCTTTGCAACATGTCTAATAATAAGAATCAGAGTTTACTAAGTAGCAGGCCAGTGATGCATAAGGTCATGGCAGCCACACTTAGGGCCATGCAAAATATCTAAAAAAGAAAACCCAGATTCTCAAAGCAAAGACTCCTTTCTGTAGACACACATATACACAAAATCTTAATGCATGGAAAATTTTAAGATGGGATTGTTGGGTCCAGAGAGATTAGGCTCTTATGAAGCCCCACTTCTAGTTAGCAGCGGAGAAGTCAGAATGTGGCAACTGGTTCCTGGTCCAATTCTCCTTCCACTGGAGTCAGAGCCTGTATTTTTCCCCAGGGAATGTCCATAATCTTGGATATGAGGCAAGAGTCAGACAGAAGGCACATGCATAAAAAGAATTTTAGAACAAAACAAATGCTCTTGCATTCCATAAGTCAACAAAGGTGTGAGGACCACTATCACACCCAGGCAGCACTCCCCCTTGCCACGTCACATATTCTGCATATTCTGCTGCTGTGTCTATTCTGGACGCTTCTCGAGATACACGTTCCAACCAGTCCGCAGACCTTGCTTCTCCTCTGATGGGAGTCACTGTGGTGTGTGCTCTCAGCAGGTCCTGCAGTCCCCCTCCCGGGCTGTCTGACACGGCCGCTGGGCCCGGATTTCCATCTTGGAATCCTCAAAACCACTCATGGTCAGCATCATGGTCAACTGTGAGCAGGACTCTGAGCAGAATGTGGACACCCAGAGCAAGGAACAGGGTGTGTTTCTAGGAACGGCAGAGTCTGTTGGCTGTAGGCCATTTGGAAGGAGAAGGCCTTTCATGAAGACACTTCCCGGCCCCAGGAAAACATGGGCTTCCACACATCGTCTTCTGTGAGCCTCTCGACAACCAGGACAGAGAACAAAGGCGTTGTTCAAGTTTTTTTTTTAGAAAAGTGAGTCATCCATCCGGTCTGCCTTTTTGGGTCCAAGACGGCTGGTGTGCGGCCACCCCACAGTACTTCTCCTGTTTTAAAAATGTCACATCACGTCAAAATTCTTGCAAATGCGTTTTGCTCACTTCTAGGTTCCCAGCTTGAGTTCTGGGTCATCTGATCACAAGATGGGTTGGGTGGGAGAGGCTCCATGGTGATTCTGTGTTGGAGCATTTTCCTTCCAAGGTCACTTTACAAAGAGAGATGCCGTAAAAATCTCAATCTTTTGTTATTCATAACGTTGCTAATGAGATGTACCAATCAGAGAGAAAAATGAAATTAGGAATGCAGATCAATAATGATAAAGGATTTCAGGGCAGGCTTCTCTCTTCTGCCAGTCACATGAAAAGACAGAGAATGCCCAAAACTGGGGCCAAATGTATCACCAGGAACACTGGAACAAGTGTGACAAACAGACCTGAGGTCTGATACTTAAATTACCCAGTGACCACAGAAATAAAATATTCATTGTTCCTGAGCAAATCAATGAGGTGAAATTGTCCCAGGGCCAGTGTTGGGCGGGCTTTCTCTCCCGTCCTCTCTGTATCCAGGGCTCTCCCACTTGCTTTGAGAGCCAGACTGAGCCCCTTCCCGCTTTTCTTCCTGGGACCTAGCACAGGGTCTTGGGACTTGCAGTGCCATGAAGTATGGGCAGGGAAAGGAAGGGGATGAAGCTGGAGCATACAGCCTGAGGGAGACAGGGGCAGACACGCCAGGCGGCAGGAGGAGCATCCAGCCTGCAGTGGTCAGGAGCCCAGAGCATACAGACTTACTATACTCAAACCAGTCAGGCCTGCTATTAAGCCAGGGAGCTGTGCTCCTTGTCTCTCAGGGAGCAGGGCTGGCGGCCACACCCTGGCCTTGGCACTGACACCTCACACAGTCGTGGGGCTGGCTGGGTCTGCAGGTCTGAGCCCTGCAAAGTTTGTCTTAGAAAACGTCTTGGCACCTGCCAAGTCAGAATCCTTGCAAATGTGTTTAGCATAAGTCACGGGATGAGAAATTTAAAGAAAAACCAGCAGCAAACTGAGATAATTGAACTCTGCAGAGGCATTTTATTCTCCAGAAATAAAATGAACACACAACTTCTCTGTATTCCTGGAGCTTATGAAGATCGCAAGAATTCTCTTAAGGATCCTTAATTCCCAGCAGAGCAATGAAGAGACATTGAATTGGGGGCATGTTGTGCATATCCTGAGATGCACAGGTGAAGCTCCAATGTTAAAGCAAAGTCCTGGCTGTCAAAATGGCGACCTTCTAATAGGAAGACAGCTGCCAGGCTCTGTCCCTCACGGAATTGCTCTATGTAGCTGTTTTTATTCCTCAATGTTATAAATTATCAGCAATAACTCTAACATTGCTTTTTCTTAACGTTCAGTTGTGTATATCCTATGTGTATTTCCACCTCCCAAAGGTGCTCCGAAATGCAACAAATAGGCATAGTTTAATAACAAGAAAATAGCTCTTTACCTGAACCCAGGAAACGCCAGCCTGGATACATCACCCAGTGACCAGAAAAGTGAAATATTTATGTATTCCTGAGAAAGTTAATGAGGTGAAACTGTTCTAAAGCCAGCTGAATACCTGAATCTCAGATATTGGATATTATTTTTAAAAATTGCAAATTAGGGTTCATTTTTACATTTTCTATCACTTTGCATAAATGCATAATTGTCACAGAGTCTCAGACGCCAGATGGCATGTGCAACTCATCCCGTTTTCTCTCCATCTTATCGTATTTAATAGCTGTGGCTTCACCCCGATTCTAGATGTAGCACTTATGCTGGTCAAAGGACCGGATATTCTAATGGTCAACATGAGGCATTTGATTCCAAAATGAAATGCAAAGAACCTTGTTGGTGACCTTAGAGGGTACAGATGAAAAGGAGAGTTTCTACACCCAAAGTGCTGACGTGGCCGGGACTTAGCCCAGCGTGCAACACACCTCGTGCTCCTGAAGGAGTCTGTGGAGGAGGAAAACTGGAATTGATGTCACAGGGAGTTAACAAAGAGCTACAGACGTGTCAGGCGAGGATAGGGGGCAGGTGTCACCAGGGAGACAGTGCCGGGGCTGACCCTCAAATCTTTCTAGAATTCTCAAGTTTATATACAAAAATATTATACATCTCTTCTCTGCACTGATTGTAGAAAATCTAACTTCTGCTGAGGTAACAGACATATATTATCTCTTGTGTGCCCTTCGATAGACTTCTCTGGTCATAAAATACACAGACATGTGCACATACATACACGAGCAAACACATACACACACGTGTACACGTACACACATGCCAATTCACACACACAGAGACACACGTGTGCACACACAGACACATGCACACACAGGGTCTGCACCTGGCACCCTGCCCCCATCTCTGTCACCTCTATCGTTAATGCTTTAGGGTCCCACGTGCCTTCATGGTGCCCTAAGTTAGTATGTGAAGACCAGAAAATAAGAGGTTGTGTATTTTATATATGGCTAAATAGGAGAGGCGAGTTGGGGCAAGATTATGAATGTGAATTTGTACTGTGACATCACTGACGCCTGGCCATAAAGAGCAGGGCGGCAGGGTGTGGGATTCTCCCAGCTTTGAGGACCTGGGCAGGGAAAGCAGAGACAGTGACGCTACTCCACCAACAGATGTCATCCAGGTGAATCTGTACTCTTCTGGAAACCAGTGGGTCCTGAATTCCTGCAAATATTTCTAGTGAAAGTGTGAGAGTGTTTGGTGAAGCGCTTACTGAATGCCAAATCAGCCACAAGTGCAGAAGGACTGAGGCCAAGCAAAACGTCAAACTTCTTGAACTTGGCAAGAACTCCCTTCAGCTGATCACTGCAGATGGTGTCCCTGCCAGGGCCTCTGACAGCATCTGCTTCTACCCCTGGGCCAGCTCCCCCAGTGAGATTCTGTGCCTTGGACAAGGGGGTCTCCCACCATAATATAGGATTTGTCACTTTCTCCTCGTAATTTTTTCTCTTTGCATATTTTGAGTCTTTGCTAAAATAGATGCTTCTTACAGCTTCTTGGAGCAGAGTCCTTCTACCATTAAATAATAACTTTAACTATAAAAATTCCTGAGTCATTCTGCCGCGTTTTATGTTCCCTGTGCCTCTTTTCTCTCCCTTCACCCACCTCTCTCCTCTTTTTTTCACCTTGATATTAAATACATGGCACTTTCTTCACTGCCTTTATTGTGTCAGTAATTTTTTGACATTACTCCAATGTCATCTGGTATCAACTGCGATCAGGAGAAGCCCCATAGAAATCACGTTGTAAATACATTTGTCTGGACATTCTCCCTGGCTGTACTGAAGATCATATTCTGTGGTTTCACTTAAGAGGTGTGGCTGTCCTTTTAGTTATCTGGTTTCAGTCTTGGGAGGCTTTAGATGAAAGAGGAAGAGAGCCTTTCTGCAGTCCCTGGGAAAGGATGAGCCTCTATTTCTTTGACTAATGCCTTTCCTCCTCTCTCTCCACTCTCTCTAATTTCTCATTTAAATACAGACATGTGTTTGTGTTTCTCAAGCCATTTTCCGTGCACCTTAATTTTTATTCTCTATTACCCTTTATGCTTTTTACGCAAAATTCTAGGTAATAGTCTCATATCTATTTTCTAGTTTACTGATTCTCTTTTCAGTTCTGTCTAATCCACTTTCTAAAATATAAACATAGCAGTTAATTTAATCCACTCTCCTTGTTTATATTCTGCCTACTTTTTTTGTTTATTTGTTTTCGGGGGTTTTTGTTGTAAAGCAAGCATGAAACAAGTTTATTGAGGAAGAAAAAGGCAGGTTTACAGAGTAAGAGCCAGATATTTTCACCATAGACAGCAAAGGAGCCTCCACTGCCAGGGCAAGAAGGCAAAGAAGCCAATATTCTGTTTGCTTTTTAATCTTTTTTTCATAATAGATACTTTTTTACATTAGAGTTTCTTTTCCTTTTGAAAATACATGTAATAATTTTACTTATTTCATATTTTTGAGACGGAGTCTCAAGCTGTTACCCTGGGTAGAATGCTGTGGTGTCATAGCTCACAGCAACCTGCAACTCGGACTCAAGGGATCCTCTTGCCTCAGTTTTTCTATTTTTAGTAGAGATGAGGTCTTGATTTAGCTCAGGCTAGTCTCAAACTCCTAAGCTCAAGCAATCCACCCACCTTGGCCTCCCAGAGTGCTAGGATTACAGGTGTGAGCCACCCTGCCGGGCCTCCATTTAGTAATTTTAAACATACCCAATATCCATACGAGTCTGCCATTTCTGGGGCTCTGGCTTCTCACTCATCTCTTGCTGTGTCTTCTCATTCCCTTGAAGTTTCTCTGTGTGGGTTAGAACCTTGAATGTTCATCTAAAGAGAGCGTTATGTTTTAGCAGAGGAGGAGTCCCTTGACCTACCCCTATGTTCTCAAAGATGATTTGTGATTTTGATTCTGCCAGAGCCTTTGGGTTCTGACAGCATCACAACTGATTCTGGAACAGTTCTCACATGAATCTCACCAGGAGGTCTTCTGAAGCACACAGAAATTCAGATCTCAAATACAAGCCTGGAGTGTGTACCTGCTCTTGGCAACTTCACACTCCACGCATTGCCCTGGACATGTGATAACCTTCCTCTGTAACTTTCTTGACTCAGTGGCTTCCTAGGTTTTGTTCTCCCCCCCACAAATAGGGACGCTGGCGATCACCTGGGTTTAATCCCACCACCCCTGCCTTGTCTTGCCCAACCCAGGCCACTCCCCACCCCCCACCACTTTTGTTTCTCAGAGGCTATAGAGGGGATAACTCCTGCCTAACCTCTGGGACTCTGGTAATTCCTTTTCTTTTTTTAATCCAAGCTCAGTTATATACTGAAACAAACTTTGCTATATTTTATATAGCACTTTTATTTATTTTTAGAGGGGGTCAGTGGGGTAGAGTTCAACTTGGTCTTCCCTCTCTCTGAAATCTTCCACCATAGACCTTCTCATGGAACCGCCCTCTCTGTCCTGCTCTGGAGACCGTGTTCTGATTTCCACTAAAAGATTGACCATTTTAAAATCCTAGCAGACAGACTGGCTGGAGCAGAAATGGTTTGCTCCCAAAATTTGTGGAACTTTTCAGGTCCTAAGCAAGAATAATCATGAGTAAACTCTAACAGCAACCAGAAAAGGCCATTTTTATCTAAACCTATAATTAAAAAGCATGATCTCAAGAAGAGATAGAGCACAGCTCTCCTTGAAAAGGCGGCTGCTGCCGCTCTCCAGAGAACCGGCAGCAGACACTCCCTGGGGCTGGACAGAGAGGCTCCTTATGAAGCCCTCAATGTCCAGTTTTCAAAAACAACCTTAGTATCTTTTTTCAATCTCCAGATGACACACATTTAAGTAAAATACATGAACAATGAGGACATTTTGCAGTGTTCAGAGTTATTTGTGGGGAGAAATCCTGAATATCTTGTATTTAGCAACTCAAGAACATAACGCTACTAACTACAAGAAGAATTCCTCACTATTTCTTTCTTTTTTTTTTTTTTTTTTTTTTTTGAGACAGAGCCTCAAGCTGTCCCCCTGGGTAGAGTGCCATGGCTTCACTGCTCACAGCAACCTCCAACTCCTGGGCTCAAGCGAGTCTCCTGCCTCAGCCTCCCAAGTAGCTGGGACCACAGGCACTGGCCACAATGCCCGGCTATTTTTTGGTTGTAGCCGTCATTGTTGTTTGGCGGGCTCAGCCTGGATTTGAACCCGCCACCTTAGGTGTATGTGGCTGGTGCCTTAGCCACTTGAGCCACAGGCACTGAGCCCCCACTATTTCTTAATCATGAGTTATGAAGGGAGAAGGAACAGTCCTGTGAGACTCTGGGTCTGGTCAGAATTTCTACAGCAGCATGCAATCTGTTTTCAAATAATATAAGTTAAAAAAAAAACAAACATATTTACAAATAAAATCTCTTACCTTAATATTTTGATGGCTTTTAAAAAACCATGATTTTGCCTTTGTACTGGAACATCCACAGACATTTCCCAAATAACCCAGTACCTACTGAAGCCCCCAAATGACCCATTGTTCCTGAAGTTACAATCTTAAGCCCTCTTTTGCTGAAGAATCTTTCTTTCAGGCCAAAATTTATCCTAACATACCAGTAGCACATTCTTTTGTACCAAATTTATATAAGAATATTTTATTTCTCAGTTGTAGTCAGGTTAAATAACATAGATCTGAAACACTGTTATTACCTGGTACTAGATTTCTAGGTAAGTTCTAGGTAAGAACTACTAGGTAAGTTCTCTTACCCTGCCAGGCATCATTAGCCATCTTCCCACATTGGAAAATCTATTTTGTATGAGGACAAGTCAAACCACAAAAATGCAAACAGACAGACATGTCCTGAACTGATATCTGTGGCCTCACTGGATGGCCACAGTTTCCCTGTGGTCTTGTTAAAAGGCAAGTGGTATCACGTGTCTGTCAACAAAGCTTGAAAAGGATCATGGACTCACATTATTTTCCCATATTAAACTGACAGATCGTGACATATGGGGATTCCCGCTACGTCGAGGTAAATGAGCATGTGATCTTACGGACGTGTAATATCTGGAGACTTCTGCCATCTAAAAGGTAATAGGAACCACTAGGAAACTGGTAAATTATTATAACTGAGATCATTCTTAGTGAATTTGTTATTACCATTTATTTCAGGAGAGGGCTTTTCAATAGCAAAACATTGCATTAACTGTACCCCTACAAATGCAGGGGTCCTGCTAACCAGATGCCCCTCTGACTTCACACAGCCCTGCACTGATCCGGCTTCTCTGTGGGAAGAAATGTGTCGAAGAACAACAAGGAATCTGTTAAACATTTTCATCTCTTAAACATAGTACTCCATGCTTTAGAAACCTTGCAATATAGAATGTGTAAGCAATTTGCTTATTGAGATCATTTTATACACAATTAAACATTTAAGTTCTCTGAAAATAGGCCACACCATTATAGAGAGCCACAGTGGTAGAACTCTTGAGGTCTGCAGCAACCTGTAAACTGTGTCCTAGTTGCTTTTGCTTGACAGATATTATCATTTGAGACAAGGCTAATTATTCGATCTGTATCCAGAGAACCAAGTCTCTCCAAAAGAACTAATCATTAAAATGCAAATAGGTGTTCCCCACTTCACTGGTTCAGCCGTGAAAGGCTGTTAACAGCTTTCTGATGAGAGTGAGCAGCTCACTGAGTCGCTGCCTTAACCTTCTGGATGTGAGGAACGCCGTGCACCCAGATCTCAGCCTCTGATCCTCCCTGTGTGGCCGCGTTTATGAGCTAACCACAGAAGCTGCTGAAGAAATTACCAAACAAAAAAGCTGATTTCAGATTCCACTCGCTACACCCAGCCAGTTCTCACTTACACTAATTACTTAAATGATTTTTAAAATGTATGAATATTCATATGATAGTGTTTTTCAAAAATAAAGCACAGCTGAGACCTCACCATCAGCTCTTCCTCCCTTTTTCTGATTTGGGGCAATCCCCATTGCATATCAAAGTTGACCTGCCCTCTAGAGCAACAATGAATGCATTTCTTCCCTCTTTTTGTGGCACTCTTACACATTTGGTGTGGGAGCCAACATGTGCCATGGACGCTAAACCAAGGCAGGCACCTAGGACAGTCCAGGGTGACGGGTGGAAGGCCCCGGGGTGCTGGGCCCACCCCACGGAGCTCTGGCCACCATGGCAGTCTCGGATGAGCCTGGAAGGCTCGATCCCACAACACAAGGTGTCCACAGAAGGGAACAATATCCATTTCTGGGCGAGGATATCAGAAGTAATTTACCAGCCTTCATTTGACCAAAACCCTCATCTCCAAACATGACTGATACTGATTTATTGACACCAAAATCTTCCTGACAGCACTGAGCAGCACACGCAAAACGTGCTCGCCCAACGCACGACAGGAAGTGGAAAGACCACAAGATGTGCATGACGCACAATGGGAAGCAGACAGACCACATGACATGCATGACGCACAACGGGAAGCAGACAGTCCACCTGACGCGCACGACGCAGGGCGGGAAGCCCCACAGACCACAGGACGCAGTGCGCTGAAACCACGCACATGCTCCGCATGACGCACAACGGGAAGCAGACAGTCCATATGACCCGCACGACGCACTACGGGAAGCCCCACAGACCACAGGACGCAGTGCGCTGAAACCACGCACATGCTCCGCATGACGCACAACGGGAAGCAGACAGTCCACATGACGCGCACGACGCACTACGGGAAGTGCACAGACCACAGAACACGCACAGTGCACTACGGGAAGCCCACAGACCACAGGACGCAGTGTGCTGAAACCACGCTCAGAAGGGCTGCAAGCCTGATGATCCTACAAGGGCTTTACATCTGATCATCTCTCTGGCCCACAAGCGTTTAAAAGAACCTCACTTTTAAAGGTGTTAGACATATGAAACAGTCAACAAGGGGTGGAGCCGAGAGAATCACATGTGAAGCCAAAGCAGGACACGTCCCCATGGTGGGAATGGAGATGGTGTCAAGATAAGAAAGAACAAAATGTTCAAATGTTCAAAAGAGATGATGAGATGTAAAGCCCTTTTAAGATCATCAGGCATGCAGACACAGACAAGTTGGAGAATTTCAGAAACTGCTGCAACAACCCCAGCACCTCCAGACCCTCACGCGGCAGCCCCCAGAACAACCGGACCTGTGTCGGGCCGCCTGCACAGTCTTCCCGACTCAATACACCACCTTTCTTTTGACCCTGGAAACTGCAGGGGTCCAAAGTCTGCTGTTTTGCGTAAAAGCGAAGCTCAAGACTTTAAAGCAGAAGTCCATAGACATCCCCATAGCTGTGTCTGTGCATCACACACTTACACACACATACACAGGAAGAATTTTAAAACTTCGCATAATACCTCAATTAACCAACACATTTTGAAAAATGGAGTGTTTGATAGAATTTCCAGTTAACTTTGCATTCACAATGCAATTTTGGTTTGTAGGTGGCTGTCCTTTCAGTGGCGGTGATCAGGCTTCAGAAGCTCAAGTGCATGTCAGTCTTTACGGCTCAGGCTCATGGCCCTGGCATGGCGGGAGGTCTTGCACCAGCCTCTGCAGGACTGGGCAGACTCTGACCTGAGACACATTCCTGGAGGCCACCTATCTTTCTAGACAATTTGCCTCTACAGTCTACAAAATCAAAAGTCTGGTTGACTCAGAGTCCCCATTAACAGCGGTTATAAGTGTTGACCATATTTTCCTCATTCTCTCTAATTAGACCACTGAAAAATACTATATTAATTTTGGCTTTCGTTATTTTGGAGTACTGCTAACAAATTATGGACTCAAGAGCCTCACTTTTAAATGTGTTAGACGTATGAAACTTAGGCTGAAATTCAAGTGATAATATATTAGTTAACACCATTGGTTACCACGAAGTTTCATGTGCACTGACAATTAGGATGGTTTTGCCAGGTCTCATCAGTGTGTTTGGCTCATGAATTTAAAACCAATAAATATGCATTGGCATCTACTATCTGGAGACAATTGGCTAAAATTTGTAAATCCAAAGCAAAAAGGAAATACTGTGATCTGGCTGTAACATCCTTTTTTTCAGACAAACTCATGACTTTGAATGCTCTTCCTATCTTTGCTTCGATTTCTTCATTCCCCTTTCTATCAAACACCACACAGAATACGGTTTCTGAGTCACAGCAGGTTGTTGCCATCAGCACAGCCTTAGGCCACACGGGGCCCCCAGCGCTGTCCACCTGAGCAGGTGACAGTCAGGAGGCTACTCACCTTCCGGCTCCCCGCAGAGGGTGCACTGCGACTCTGAAAACAGAAGAGACAGAGAGGGGCCGTTACACCCGGGCAGTTTCAGTCAGCACAGTAAAAAGGTCAAAGAACGGCAGCGGCAACAACGCTAGCCTGCTAGAGAGCTGACACAGGGCGCCTGCACCAGAGCCTGTACCTCTCAACAAACTTAGCCAGTCCTGACCTTGCACTTCAGCAAACTTTATCTAAAAACTACTGTTGGCAAATGTCCTCTATATTTTGCTTTACTAAAGTTGACCTCTTTGCCATACACACATGCACACAGCCAGCACACTTCCATAATTGCACATGGCTCAACACAAATTACTTAGGTGAAATAAGAACGATATGTCTTATCACTTAATTCCAATATTGAAACCTTGACTGTGAATACAACTCTGTTACATCTCCTTTCAGGCATTAAAAGTATGAGCAAAGGTATAATACCTCATTTAAGTAAAAACACGGAAATCCACAGACACCAAAGGCATCCCCACATGCAGGCCCACTGCTTTGGGCTCAGCTCTGCAGAGTAGCCACAGATGCTGAGGGACCCTGGTATTTATAATTTATAACTGCACAGAGAAGGTGCAGTGTGGGCACCATGAATATAATGTGAGGTCTTTGTGGGAAATAATCCAGATTTCGGGGCCAGGTGGACCTGGGCTCGTAGCCAGCTCTCTCCTCTTCCCAGTGAAGCTCGGTGCTGGGACCGAGGCCTCTCCTGGGAGCACGGGGGGGTGAGATTCGGCCTGTCTTGAGTCTTCCCAGGCAAGCCTCGGTGCAGAAGGTATACCCACACCTGTGCCTCCTGGACACACCTGTAGTGGGCAAGGCAGAGATGGGGAAAGCACACGTGGTGGCACACGCCTCAGGACAGGTCCCGGGAGACCCGCAGAGAGTGGGGAGTTGCCTGGCAGTCCACAGCAGGCAGCCCTGACACCCATGGGCGCAGAATCTGCGGGGGATGTGCTTCCTCTCTCCCCAAGGAGAGCTCCTGGCAGCAGGTGCCCAGAAAAGCAGCCCCTGAGTCATAGAGACATGAAGGGCTTTAAATAAGAATGCTAAGCCCTGAAAGGCTATTTTAGAATCAAGATGCTGGAAGGCATCTTGGGTTGTATGTCTGTTTTATTTATTCCAAACAAAAAATAAAGGCTGCCTGTTGTAGCCCTTGATAGCAAATCTATTATAGCCACTTCCAAATTAGAGGCTGTGCACAGACCATGATAAAGGAACTCACTAATTTTATTTGAGAAGTTGCTAAATTTGACCAGAGAGACCTCCACAGGACACTTGGGAGCATGGTGCTAAGCCCGCAGGCTATATAGCACTGGCATCTGTGTGAGCTGCAGGAGACCACCTGAGGGGACACATGACAACCAAGAGTCAGGGGCTGCCCCCCCCCCACAACAGGGTAGAGAAGGCACTGGACCCTCCATGGAGCCTGAGTGAGCCCCAAGTTCTGCAGTCACTGGAGAGGTCCTCAGATAGACTCAGCAGTGCTAGGGCCCCCACCATGTAGGCCACAGAGGATGGTCACTGAGATAGCAGAGTGGCCTCCCTGGGAGCTCAGAGCTGCATGTGCAGAAGTGGATGTGACCCAGCCCCACCCTCAGCCACCTGCAGGACTCCTGTGCCTTCTGGGACTCATGGGGACACCTACACTGGGAACTGTGTTTCATCCACCTGCTCACCAAGTACTGACCAAAATCTGCATCCAAACTGATCCACAAATTCAAGTCCTTCTCAATAGACTTAATCTCCACCACAGGTTTTGTAGATTTAAAATTACCCAGCAAGTTCAAAACACAGCGTGCTTAGTAATGGCATAATAGCCAATACTTTCAATGAATCCACATCTTGTGATTCAAAGATCATCACAAATCTCTGGAACAAAGGTGTCAGCTCAGTGAGTGACTCCTTAGTGTCTCCAGGATGAAAGTCTTAGGCAAATATCTTTCAAATTCAATTATTAATGCATTTGGGCCTCATCCTTTTTTAAGGAAAAAACTCTCTGCTAGATCTTAAGAAAACATCATTCTGTGTGTCATGAGCCTAGGATGAAACTCACCATCATGGAGCACGTTTCCACGGTGCATTTCTCATAAAGGTCTGTCACCTGCCCTCTGTTACAAGCTGTAGGAATTATTAACGACACAAGGATGTCTAACAAATGAGGGAGTGACCCCAGGGAGCGCTTGGAGGGAGATGTGCAGGTCTCAGTGCAGAAGGTAACAGAAACAAACGGCTGGCAGCCAGGCCCCCAACGGGTGCACGGGACCAAATGCCAGCTCTCTGCTCACTCAGGTCAGCTCCAGACAGTGACATCACTGCCTGCAGAAACATGTCCTCAAGTAACAACCAGCGACCCACGTCAGTGGTGGCCTGTCCACCTCATTCTGGTGACGTTTATTCCTGAAGGCAACTGCCTGACTACCCCATTCCAAAGCCTCTCTGCTCAGACGTCTCAGAGCCTCTCCTGCGTCTGCTGTCCCGGTGTCCAGGTGGGTGGGGTCTGGCAACCCAGTCAGCAGCCACACGGGTATAGAGGCTGCTGCTGAGTGTCTCAGCCACTTATTCTGCCTGAGTGTCCTCGGGAAGGTTTGCAGAGCAGAAGTAGTTAGAAGAGCAGAGATATTGATGGAGCTGTCACAGCAGAAGGTATGGGAAGCACACAGGCCATAGCAGAGGGCTCAGTTCACCCTCCCTGTCCCGGGCAGGCTCCCACTCAGCCGGTCCTCAGGCTACTACCAACACCAAGAATTACACACGCTCCTGCTCAGAATGTCACCCACTTGAAATCTTCCCTCTACAGGAGGCCTCTGGACACCAGTTACATTCCCAGTGTGATTCTAGGTAATACAAGCCACAACATGGGAAAGATGCTCTTCTCTGGTTAAGAAAACACGTAGTGGACAAGGAAGACCCCTTCGAAACAGGTGATGATGGGACACTCGCATGACGGCTAGAACTGAGGTTTATTAACTGGAGAACACAGAGGAGGAGAAGCAGAGAGCCTGGCTAATGCGTGAACCCCCACAGCGAGCCTCGATGGGCTGGGGTGGGAGGAAAGTGGGCGCCTCCCCCTGCGGTGCGGGGGGTGTCAGCGGGCATGGTGGGTGAGCCTCGGCCACTGCACCTGCTCCTCCCGCCCTGGGAGGTGGGTTCTAGTGGACAGGAGCCTGCAGAAGACAGAGGGCACAAGAGGCCAAACTGCCTAAAGACCAGGTGGCAGTGCCGAGGGAAGAAGGGGAGGAGATAGGAGAGGAAGAACTGGCAGGAAGGAGGAGGCTGAGGACGGCTCAGGAGGGCTGCCCTGTGCCACATGGCGGTCATGCCATGTGCAGCCTGGGCTGAGGCCGTCATGTGGCTTTATTGGTTAGGTGACCCCAGGACTGGGGAACTGGAGAGTGTCACGTTCCACTCACAATTTACCATGAAACAACCACGTCCCATGGAGTGAAAGGCCGCATTCTACTGAGGAAAGATGAAGACGGCACCGGCAAGGGGAGACCTGACCCTGGCTTGTTATGCCCAGGAGAAGTGTGGCTTTGCCCAGCTTGGCCTCTGAGCCTGTCCTCATTTAACCCCGTCTAGAGGGCGAGTTGAGCTAAGCTGGTCCCAAGTGCAGTGAAATGTGCCTGACACACAGTGTGGCACCTGGTGCTGCACTGGGCACAGGACGTTGTGAGGGGCACTCCCACCAGCCTGTGATCCCAGATGGAGAACTTCTGCTTCATATGTACCATCTCTCCTCAGCTTCTCAAAGCCTTGGCCTGGTCTCCCCTGCATCCCTGGACTCCCTTACAAGGGAAAAGGTGCTTCCCCATGGAAGCTCCGGAGCCGGGATTTGATCTATGAAAGTTAGCAATTCCCCACCCTGGAACACCCATTAAAAAACTATCCACAATGTCGATGAGAATTAAACTCGATGCACTATGGATTCATCATCATTAGTGCAGAGTGTCACTTAAATTAGAACACTGCAGTAATTTACGATAATTGACACAGACAGAGAAATGTGCCCCCGATTTCACATACGTACAATCTACACACCTGCACTGGACACAGCCCCTGAGGACCAGCCTGGTCCCAGGGCTCCAAACATGACCAGCAAAAGGCTAACACCCTCTCATTTTGGCATAAGTGTGGACTTCATTTTAATCTCCCAGAAAAGAGGGAGCTGCTGCATCTCCTGTGTGAATTCATACAGCATTTTATCTATGGAGGTTACTCTAAATTTATGCACATATTTTTAGATGCAGCATCTAGCTCTGTGTGTGAAGCCAAGTGCACTCTCAATCCCTCTCCTGTGTCAGTGGGCGATGTCCCCCAGGTACCACCCTACCTCCCCACTGGAGACGCAGGAGAGGCTGGGTACAGTTGCAAGAGCTAAACTGATGGGAGACGAGCCCTGGCAACTCTCCTGGGAGGCCCGGTGGCTACTGCTGAGGATAATAGACACAGCCTGGGCCACATGGCTACAGCTCCCCTGGGTAAGGCCAATCTCAGGATCCCCCAAAGCAGGGGTCCCCTCTTCTGAGGCTGTTTCCAGTGCAGCTGTGGACAGGAAGAGCATCCGTGCGCTGCCCATAGGGAGAGAGAGGGCCCAGGGAGGGTGGCTGTGCCCTCCCTGGCCATGCAGCACAGGCAGCTCTGGGGTGGGGGTGGCTCAGCTGCTGTGACAGTGCTCTAACTGCTGCTTCCTCTGGCCCCCTCTGCTTCCTTCCAGCTGCAGCAGTGACTAATCGCGAGGACAGAGCACGCCCTTGATGCCCTTCTCTGAGGCTGAGTGCACGGCAAGATGCTTCCTTGTGTTCACAGTGAAGAAACGCTCCCTGTCAGCGGCCTGCTGGAGATGGAGTGTCCAGCCACACTGAGGGCAGCAATTGGAGACCCCAGTCAGACCTGCCTGACTGCACGGTCACCACTGACCCACAGCACCTGTGACTGTTAGCGCTTCTCACATTAGCAGAAAGCAGGGAGACAGGACCCTTTGCCAAGATTCTGGGGACTCACTCATCCAAGGGCTTGATACAGCGTGATAGCGCAGTCACATGACATCATGCCACATGACACCTGGCTACACAGCCACATGACAATTCAACCACATGACCACATAATATGTACACATAACAGCATGACTCCATGGCCACAAAGCCACATGACGCCTGGCTACACAGCCACATGACAATTCAACCACATGGCCACATAATATGTACACATAACAGCATGACTCCATGGCCACATGGCAAGACTCCCTGGACAGGTACTCACTCATCCAGGGACTGGATATGATGTGACAGGGTAGACACATGATACCACGGCCACACAGCCACATGACAACATGACACCATGGTCACATAGCCACATGGCCATATGACAACATGATCACGTGACATTGTGGCCACATGACACCACAGTCATGTAACCATATGACTGTATGACCTTATGACAACATGGCCATGTGACACCATGACCACATAACCACATGGCACTGGGACACACCACATGTTCAGATGACTACATGACCACGTGGCCAATGACATGATGACCACAAGGCTACATGATTATCACATAACTTGACATATAGGTTGAGAACTTCCCTAGTCATTAATTGAAGAATAGTTATATTGTTTTGTGGATGCCATAGAATCTCATGGTGCTCAAAAGAAAAATATCAAGTATTAAAAAATACAGTAAAAAAGCAAAAGGTAGAACTCTTTGTGTGAGTTTCATATTTGAATATATATTCTTTAATAGTCATTAGATAAATATTTATAGAAAACTTGTTATGGTCCAGGCATGATGCTAAGAGATATTCATTGAAATATTATAATATACCAGTAATGTGTATTTATAAAAGTAAAGTAAAAGCCTAGAATAAGAAAGAGTAAATTCTTGGAAGTTATTTCTCAGGAACTGTGATGACAGCGTTGGTAGTTCTGTGGGTTAGGTAACAGACAGAAGAATATAAAGTGAAACTATCAGAGAATGTGTTAATTTTTAGTTTGCAATGTGATTTAAAGCACCAAATAATTTACGTATACAGGAAAAAAATATTTCAGGCAACAATGTAAGCCCCTAAATATTAGCTATTAATATCACCATCATCTGAATTTTGCCTTTGTTTTAATTTCAAAATTTAAAAAAACCCTGAATTTAATTATCTATAGGATAGTGGTAGATTTTATTCTTAGACCTATTCTAAGAATTTGTTGGGGTTTTTTTTGTAGTTTTTTGGCCGGGGCTGGGTTTGAACCCGCCACCCTCAGCATATGGGGCCGGCACC
This sequence comes from Otolemur garnettii, assembly GCF_000181295.1. Taxonomy (NCBI): domain Eukaryota; kingdom Metazoa; phylum Chordata; class Mammalia; order Primates; family Galagidae; genus Otolemur; species Otolemur garnettii. Next base: position 4,782,427 of record NW_003852509.1, read on the forward strand.
CTACTCCTTGAGCCACAGGTGCCGCCCCCTATTCTAAGAATTGATGAAATAATTGTGTAAATATCTTAGCCCCAAATCTAGCACATATTTATCAATCAATAAATGTTAGTAGTTTTATCTTAATAAGCAATCTTCATTGATTAGCAATCTAGAAATATAAGAATCACTTCACATGGGCAGACACTGATAAGAGGGACCAATTCAAATACCAATTGGCCTCGTGTGCCCCAGCGCCCGAGTGTCCTCTGGAGGAAGGGCAGAAGTTACCCAGTTGGGTGCAGCCCACTCAGGGACAAGAGTTAGCAAACATGTCTGGGGAAGAGGCTACTTTTGTGTTCACATCAGAAATGCACAAGAGCAGCAACATGGACTAAAACTGCATCATTAGTGACATACAGGATCAGCTCACATCAGAGGCCAAGGTCAGCTGCAGGCTGTGTAACTAACGACGCTCAGTCAGTGACAAGATGCACAGGGTTATAACCCCACACTCTCACCGTGCCTTCTCTACATCTAGATATGCTCAGACGGCCACTGACGCTGTGGTGTGACTACCCTGTGTCTGGTGCATGCCCTGCAGGGCTGCAGCCCAGGAGTGGCAGGTTGGACCTCACAGCCTGGCTGTGCATTTCTGTAACTGTGCTCGGTGTTGTTCAGACAGTGACAAAATTGCCTAAGGACGCGTTTCTCAGAAGATATATGGACTGCACCTGCTGTCTCGGGGTACACATTGTGCCCAGTGCCACACAAAGTCAAGGGACGCCATGACTGTAATTAGAACACAAGTTGAGAGTCAGTGTGCTCCACTGTGAGGACAGTTCATTCAACTAAACCGCGGCATGCAGATAGAATTCTAATTCAGGTTTTTAAATGAAGTGAAAACATGTGAAGGCAAACCCAGAAATAGGTGGCATTGGTAAAGCAATGAGCCACAGGGGACCAAAGGCCACAGTCGTGGAGGGGAAGACAAGCCCTGGTTTCTGGTCACGGGTGTGTACGCTCCCATTTCCACCATCACCGTGAGAGGAAGGGTGCTCAGATATCCTCAGAGAAAACCTTTGCTCACTCCCCACGTTCCCAGCCTTGTTCTGTGCGTTAGAGACACAGCTATGACCAAAACAGGAAAGGTCGTGTGCTCCGGAGCCTCTGCTGGGACACCTGGCCCTTCCTGTCTGCCAGGACACCCACACTGGGCTGCTCCTGGGCTGGGCAGTTAGCTCACATCTCAGGTCCTCTACCATCCAGCATCAAATCCTACTACGCGACGTGTGGGTCTGATGTTTGCAGATTCACCTTCAGAGTAAGCTTGACTCCAGAAAGTTAAAGGATTTATTGACCGTCTCTAAGGACACAGGGCCTCATTATCCTCCAACCCAAATATGTGCTCTCTGCCCAGTGGACATGCACCTGGGATGAAAAATTAGCCCACAAGTAAATGGCTCACCCACGGACAATCAATAGTTTACTTTACCCCTGTGTCCTTCTTTCCTGTGAAATTCAGTGCTGTTCAGACTCCAGTCTTACAAATCCCACAGCAGCTCTGTGTAAATAGCCAGCATCAGTATTGCTTTTGCTCAGTTAAGGAAAGAAAGGCCCAGAGAAGCAAAGAGATTTGCCTGTGGTCGGCCATGGACAGTTATACAGGATGGCATTCAAGTTCTGTTTTTAAGAATTCTCATAGGTACAAGTACCCATGCAGGTGCAGTGATCAGCCCTCTAACACAGAATGGCCCATTCCCTGGGCACTCGTACATGTTGACTCATGTTTTTAAAAGAGCTGTTCAGTTACATGCCATATTTATTTCTGACAATTGCACACAGAAAATAAATATTAGCCCCAGGAGACTTGACCTAATTCTCTTATCATTATCAAAATAAAGGAAATTTGTATGAAACACCAAAGGGACAAATAGTCTGCAACACTGTGACGACTTAGGACACAGGCCCTCCCGGTGAGCTCTAGAGGCAGTGACAAGTCCAAGATTGCTCTGGGCTTATTTTCAGTTCGCTCAGCCATAAATATTTCCGCTGGAACCTTCTGTATCATATCAAATGTCCCTTCCCTGACATTCTGAGTTTGTTCCCTTGTCTTTAGCTTGTTCCAAAAGTGTCAGCAAAATATCACTTATTTTTAAGTCTCTCTTTTTTCCCCCCGCTCATGACAAGGTATTCATTTATTACAGTAGGATTCACAGAGTTGATAACCCAGGCATTATTTGGTACCAGTCACCGAGCTGTTATTCATCTGTCAAGCCTGGGTTCATGGCTTGCATTCCTGGACGGAAGGGCCTGCACCACAAAAGTCAGAAAAGTGCTCTCCCGGTGGGGGCTGCCATGCTTCCTTCTCACTGGGATTTATATTTTCTATTTTTGACCTATTACACCCTATTTTTCTCATTTCTGTCACCAGCAGGTAGTGCATAAAGTTGAAAGGCAGTCAAACCTACCTGAAAAACTATCGGGTTTGGAGGGACATTTTAAAATTTACATTGAATTTATTTTTCAAAGACAATAAGTCTCTGCCATGGCTTTAGACTATACCAAATATTATCCTAAATTGGAACCAGAAGCATAGTTATAGTGGAAGATTTATCTCAAAATTCTAAGAAGCTGTTAGGAAATGAAACTGTGGGCTCCTGAAGCCAGATTTAATTCTGCTGATGTTGAAGATCATTGCTCTGCTCCTTAGAGAAAGAGGATGGGTAGAGACAAGCGAAGCCCCCAGCCTCAGACAGCAGGTGCAGTCAGTGGAGAGACAGAGGGACAGTGAGGGATGGGACACAGAAAGCAGTCCCTGTATCCCAGAGCATCACTGCTGTAAAGTTACACTCTTAAATATAACTCCCAATAGTGGGAAATCCATGTATATATTTCCAGAAGATGGAAAATTTCTAGTGTTCTATGATTGTGTGTGGATAATTTCTCTCCTCGACCGATTAGCACAGGCATCCTCAAACTATAGCCCGCAGGCCACATGCAGCCCGCCGAGGACATTTATCCAGCCAGCTGGGTGTTTTTGCTGCCGCTGCCTGTCCTGCTTAGCAGCTAACTCGTCCTGGGGCCCACAGTCCAGCCCTCCAGTGGTCTGAGGGACAGTGAACTGGCCCCCTGTTTAAAAAGTTTGAGGACCCCTGAATTAAAGGGTAGACACTCAGAATGCATGAGGCACAGGAGCAAACTGCACACACAGTTTCACGGTAGGAGTGAAAACCTACCACTGCCCTGCTCCGGCCCTGTCAGTAGATCTGTCTCCCAACTGAGTGGGGGCAGGGCACCCCCCTCCCTCCAGGGTGGCTGCCCCAGACCCCCAGACACCCCACCCTCCAGTCACGCTGGGTCCCTCTGAAGCTCTGGGTCTTTGTGTGGCACTGGGCACAAAGTATACTTGCTGTCCTTCTTTTCCTGGAAAACTACTATTCGTCTTGTTTTTTTTAGTGAATTTTTAGTAATAGTATTAGTTGAATATCATTCACATACTATTCACGTGCTTCAAGCGTACAACTCAATCATAGATGCAGAGTTGGGCAGCCATCACCACACTCCATTTTAGAACATTTGCATCCCTCTAAGAATAAACACATTCTCTTTAGCAGACCCTCCCAGCCCCTCCCCCTCGCAACCTCAAATCCACTTCTTTATAGGTTTACTTGTTCTGAACAGTTTGTATGAACAGACGCCCATATGTGCTGCTGCTGCTTCTTCTTTTTTTTTTTTTTTTTGTGACATAGTCTCACTATGTCGCCCTGGATAAAGTGCTGTGGCATCATAGCTCACAGCAACCTCAAACTCTTGGGCTTAAGCGATTCTCTTGCCTCAGCCTCCCAAGTAGCTTGGACTACAGGCACCTGCCACAGGGCCCGGCTATTTTTTTAGTTGCAGTTGTCATTGTTGTTTAGCAGGTCCGGGCCGGGCTCAAACCTGTCAGCCTTGGTGTATGTGGCGGGTGCCCTACTCACTGAGCTATAGGTGCTGAGCCCACATGTGGTTCTTATAACTGACTCCTTCCACTTAGCAGAATATTTTCAAAGTGCATCTATGTTGTAGCATGTATCAGCACGTCCTTACTTTTTATTCCCAGATAATATTCCATTGTGTAGATGGACCACAATTTATTTTCTTTTTCTTTCTTTTTTTTTTTTTTAAATCATAGCTGTGTACATTAATGCAATTATGGGGTACAATGTGCTGGTTTTATATACAATTTGAAATACCTTCATGAAACTGGTTAACATAGCCTTCACTGCATTTTCTTAGTTATTGTGTTAAGACATTTATATTCTCCATTTAGTAGATTTAACATGTACCCTTGTAAAATGCACCATAAGTGTGGTCCCACCAAGTACCCTCCCTCCACCTATCCTCCCTGCTCTTTTCCCCTCCCCCTCCTCTTTCCCCTTCATCCTGGGCTGTAATTGGGTTATAGCTTTCATATGGAAGTGTAGGTGTTTATAAATTGGTTTCATAGTAGGGTTGAACACACTGGATACTTTTTCTTCCATTCTTGAGATACTTTGCTAAGAAAAATATGTTCCAGTTCCATCCATGTAAACATAAAAGAGTTAAAGCCTCCATTTTTAAAGCCTGCATAATATTCCACAGTGTACGTACACCACAATTTATTAATCCATTCGTGGATCAATGGGCATTTGGGCTTCTTCCATGACTTAGCAATTATGAATTGGGCTGTAATAAACATAAACATTCTGATGCAAATGTCTTTGTTATAAAGTGATTTTTAGTCTTCTGGATATGTATCTAGTAGAGGAATTGAAGGATCAAATGGCAGGTCTATTTTTAGATCCCTAAATGATCTCCAAACTTCTTTCCAAAAGGAATGTATTAATTTGCATTCCCACCAGCAGTGTAGAAGTGTTCCCTTTTCTTCACATCCATGCCAACATCTGTGGTTCTGGGATTTTGTGATATGGGCTAATCTTACTGGAGTTAGATGATATCCCAGAGTGGTTTTGATCTGCATTTGTCTGATGATGAATGATGATGAGCATTTTTTCATATGTCTGTAGGCCCTGCGCCTGTCTTCTTCAAAGAAGTTTCTCTTCAAGTCCCTTGCCCACCCTGAGATGGGATCACTTGTTCTTTTCTTGCTAATACGCTTGAGTTCTCTGTGGATTCTGGTTATTAAACCTTTGTCAGAGACAAATATCTTCTCCCATTCTGAGGGCTGTCTGCTTGCTTTACTTACTGTGTTCTTGGCTGTGCAGAAGCTTTTTAGTCTGATCAGATCCCAGTAATGTATTTTTGGTGTCGCTTCAATTGCCCAGGAGGTCCTTCTCATAAAATATTCTCCAGGCTGATTTCTTCAAGTGTTTCCCCTGAAGTTTCTTCTCATATTTTTATAGTTTCATGTCTGAAATTTAAATCTTTTATCCATTGAGAGTCTATCTTTGTTAATGGTGAAAGGTGTGGGTCCAGTTTCATTCTTCTACAGGTCTCCATCCAGTTCACCCAGCACTGTTTGTTAAATAGGGAATCTTTTTCCCCACTGAATGTTTTTGATTGGCTTATTGAAGATCAGTAATTAGCAGTATCAGTAATAAGAGTAAGTAGCTGGGTTCATCCCTTGGTTCTCTATTCTGTTCCACACATCTACCTCTCTATTTTTGTGCCAGTACCATGCTGTTTTGATCACTATGGATTTGCAGTATAGTCTGAGGTCTGGTAGCGTGATTCCTCCTGCTTTGTTTTTATTTCTAAGTAATGTCTTGGCTATTTGAGGATTTTTCTGATTCCATATAAAATGAAGTATTATTTTTTTAAGGTCTTTAAAGTATGACAGTGGTGCTTGAATAGGGATTGCATTAAAATTGTATTTTGCTTTGGGTAATATGGACATTTCAATAATGTTAATTCTTCCCAGCCACGAGCATGGTATGTTTTTCCATTTGTTAACATCTTCAGCTATTTCATTTCTCACAGTTTCATAGTTCTCTTTATAGAGATCTTTCATGTTCTTTGTTAGGTTAACTCCCAAATATTTCATCTTCTTTGGCACTACTGTAAAAGGAATAGAGTCCTTGACTGTCTTTTCAGCTTGATTATCATTGGTATATATAAAGGCTATAGATTTGTGAGTATTGATTTTGTAACCTGTGATGCTGCTGTGTTCCTTCATCACTTCTAAGAGTTTTGTAGTAGAGTCCCTGGGGTTTCCCAGATATACATTCATATCATCTGCAAAGAGTGAAAGTTTGATCTCCTCTGACCCTTTTTATTTCTGGTTAGGCTAGCCAAGGGTTTATCAATATTGTTAAACTTTTCAAAAAAACAACTTTTTGATTCATTGATCTTCTGAATAATTCTTTTATTTTTTATTTCATTTAATTTAGCTCTAATTTTGGTTATTTCTTTTCTTCTGCTGGGTTTGGGGTTGGAGTGTTCTTCCTTTTCCAGTTGCTTGAGATGTCCTATTAATTTATTGACTTTCTCTTTCTGTTCTCTTAAAGAAGGCTTGCAGTGCTATAAATTTCCCTCTTAGGACTGCTTTTTCAGTATCCCAGAAGTTCTGATAATTGGTATCTTCATTATCATTCTGTTCTAAAAACTTAGTAACTTCCTTCTTGATCTCATCTTTGATCCAGCTATCTATCATCACAAGGTTATTTAGTTTCCCTGTCTTTGTATGAGTATGCACATTCCTGTTATTGATGAGTTCAACTTTTATTCTGTGATGACAAGGAATAATTTCTATTCTTTTAGATTTGCTGAGGTTAGCCTTGTGACCTAAGACGTGATCAATTTTGGAGTATGTTCCATGGGCTGATGAGAAGAATGTGTATTCAATTTTGTTAGGATGAAATGTTCTGTAGATGTCTGTTAAATTCAATGGACCACAATTTATTTATCCTTAGTTGTTGGGTACTCAAGCTGTTTCCTTTTTTTTTTTTTTTTAACTATCATGAATAATGCTTCTGAAAAACTCACATATAAGTTTTGGAGTGGACATATGTTTCATTTTTCTTGGGCACAGGCCAAGAAATGAAATTCCCAGTCATATTCTAATTCTACATTTAAACTTTTGAGGAAATGCCAGATAGTTTTCCGAAGTGGCTGTACCATTTTACATTTGCAACGGTAACATGCCAGGGCTCTAATTTCTAGCTAATCTTTCCAATACTTGTTATTGTCTGTCCCTTAAATTTTAACCATCCCAAAGGGTGGGAGATGGGACAGCACTACATTTTGATGTACGTTTCCCTGGTGGCTGATGCCGCTGTGTCCACTCAGGGTACATCTTCTTTGGAGAGTCCTTCTTTCGGATCCTTTGTATCACTCTGTTCTTGGCCTGGTTGTCTTTTCATGTGAGTTATGTAGTTCTTTGTAATTTCTACTCTTTATTTTAGATACATGATTTGTGAAATATTTCCCCACTCTGTGGGTTTTCTTTTCACATCGTTGATAGTGATTTCTGAAACACTTTTTATTTTGGTTAACACAAAACTTTTTATTTTGATAAAGCTCAATTTGTCTATTTTTTCTTCTGCTTACTTCTCTTTCAGTGTCATAGCTGGGGAACTATTGCTTGAGCTAGGATTACAAAGATGTGTTCCCATGTCGTTTCATCATTTCAGCCCGTACATTTAGGTCTTCGATCTATCTTGAGTTACTTCATATATGGTGAGAGGTGGGGGCCAGACTTCATCCAGTTGTCCCAGCACCATGTGTTGAAATTCTATCTATGCTGTAAGTTTAATTTTAAATTCTGATCCTCTTGGAATGTCAGCATTACCTGCCTCCCCCCAGTATGAGAGAACCCATCCTCTATTATCCCACAGTGTCTCTTCTATGTCTCATCCTGTTGTGAGCTGCTGGGCACTGCATCCCACATCCATACAGCCTTTGTACATGAGCTCGGTGTTGTACAATTATGGGTAAAAACGTCCTAAATACATCCTTCATTATTTAACAATCATTTATTGAGCACCTACACAGCATCCCAGATTCTGAGCTGGGAGGAGAGATGAACGTGCACACAAACTCACCCAAGTGAGCCACGTGCTCAGCTGGTCAGCGAGCCTCCAACACACAGAGGAGACAAGCATCCTGCACATCTGAAGCGTAGTGGGAAGCTGGAAGCAAGAGGGGAGACCCGGGCCCATGGCAGGGACTCAGCCGATCTGTTTGATAGATGCCAAGCAGTTGGATGCAGTCCCAGAGGCCAGGAGGCTATTTCGGGGGTTTTAGGCTAGGGAGTTGCTTCAGTGAGTTTGAGTTTCAGGACAATGTACCTGAGGGAGGAAGCTGCACAGGTGAGACCCCCCACCCTGCTGTGTAGGGCAGGGGCTCAGAGTTCAGAAGTGCAGAAATTCATGCCTGGGGTGGTTTTCTAGATCATCTTTAGGAAAAACAGAGGGAGCCATATAGCTCTCTCAGTAAATCCAAAGAGCTATTTAATTGCTCTGCTTTTGCAAAAAATGAGAGGGAAATAGAAAATAAATGACCTTACAATTTATTCTGAGAGACGAGTTCAACACATCTCTTCAAGGCAAAGCCAGGGGCACACCGAGTGGCCCACTCCTCAAGAGTCCACAGCACCCCCTTCTGGAAGCGTCCTCACCCCTACTGTGTAACCCTGCTGTGAGAGGGAAACTGAAAAACTCTCTCAAAGTCCCACAGCCAACGAGGGTCCTAGCTGGGCTTCCTACCCAATGTACCTGCCCCCCAAGAGAGGGTTGGACTTCCCATCCCCTGCCACTACCACCCCTCACACCACAGACAACGGGGAGTCTGGGGTGGCTAAGTGTAAGGAAGGACCACAGTATACAAGTGTTTGGGTGTGTAAGAGTGTGCACAGCAGACTGCCACAGCTGTAGCAAAATGTATGGATGTCAAAACCTTATGAACACAACAGAGGCACAATGTGCAGGTGCCGTGGGGTCATGCACCTTGAGGAACCTGATAAACTGAAGAGCAGGTGCGGGCAGGTGTGTCAAGGCCACAGCCTGCATCCTAGGCCTCATGCCCCAAATGTCACACAGCATAAACACTGTGGGCACAGACTACGTTGTGCCATGCCAAGGACTCAGAGCCTCTTACTATGAAAGAAACAAATGTTCAAGCAATCAGGGAAAACAAAATACAAAAATACAAGGATGTGGAAAATAGGTACAAAGCACCCCAGTTTGCCTGGGGCCAGGACAGCAGGAGTGTCTCCCTGGGAGGAGAAGGCTTGAGATGATTCAAGACTGGATTAAAGAAAGTTTCCGTCCATCTGTTCATGCATCCTTACATTTAGGGAGAGCTGTGCACATTCACTAGGGGACCACAGGAATTGGCACAACTGTAACAAGGCCTTCGGAGAAAAGTGCCCCATTCTGCAAGTCAAGCCATTCCCTTGAGGAAATGTGCAAAAAGTGTGATTTAAGAGGACACAGGCGAGAGTCTGGCCAGCATTCCAGAGACAGGGACTACTTTATAGAAAACACAGGATGACAGCTATGGAGGACTGTCATTGTGTCTCTGTGGGAGCCACTCAGAGCTTACTGAGGTGACTAGGTCCATGGCCAGGGAAGGACAGGCAGGTCTCTGCAATGCCAGGAGGCCCCCAAGTCCCAGCACCCGGCCATGTCTACAGCTCTTTGCAGCCCCTAGAGCCCTGCTCTGCCCTGTCACTCTCTCCAGCATCCCATGGCCCATGCCTCTCCTGGACCCTTACACAGACACTAGGCACCACTCAGGCCCCCAGTCCCAGAGCTCTGCCAGCAAAGTGGATAAACCAATTAGTGCTTCCATGTCAATTAATTTCGTTTGTTTATATAAGCATCGAGGTTTCTGTTCCTGTGGTAGTCCCTTTAGGTAAGTTTATCTACAAACAAATTAAATCCCATCATACCAAATTATATGAGAATGCCAGTCATCAAAGCAAGTCAAAACGCGTGCCGCTCCCCACAGTGCCCTCAGAGAGCATCTCACACCCATAAGGAAATATTTAAATAAGAGGTAATGTTCATAATTGATGTATCTTGTCATATTAAAACTTCAAAAAGATTTATTAGATAAGTCATTTTAACAGTGTGACAACTACATTTTTCTCTAACACATTTGTAAGTTGTGAAAATTAACTCATCAGATCTAAGAGTGTAAGTGCCTCTGAACTTTACAGTTAAACAAGACCAATCCCAGTGTTTCCAGAATCGATTCCTTTTTTACCACTTATGTATGTTTTACTGGTTTAAATCTACATCACAGTTTTGCTCTGAAAAATGTAAATTACAGTTAGTTGACATCATGCCCATTACTGATAACGGAGCACATTCCAGATAACCAAGCCTGACTGGAGGGAAACGTCCACCTGCACCCACACAGGCATCGTGGAGTAACTGCAGTAGCTTCACAGGAGCAGTAAGTCACACCTCGAGATTTGCCACCCATCCCAGCACAGCACCGTGGCAACTCAGTATTAAGAAGTGCATGTGTACTGGTGACCGCACTTGAGAGTACACTCAAGCCTCAGTCAAATGAAGTGGTGTAACTTGCTCCCAACCACCTCAGAACGTCCCTAAAATATAGGACATGAAACCAAGTGCCTGAACGGCCCAAAGTCAAATTCAGTGAATATGCTACTAGCCTTGTCTTCAATCTGTTCCCTTACACTTGATAATTTTAGAACACCTACCTGTTACAGGTTGAGTTGACTTCAACAATTTCTATGTTGAAATCCTACACCCTGTGTTAAAACCAAGGTCTTAGCAAGTGTAATTAGTTAAGATGAAGTCATACCATCTTAGGGGATGGCCTCTGATCAAGCAATGTGGCTGCGTCCTTATTCCAAGGCAATGTTTGGAGATACTCGCAGAGGGGGAGCCTGCTGTGAGGATGAGAGTGATGCCACCACAGCCTAGGGACTGCCAGAATCAGGGCCGAGCTGGGGCAGATGCCCCTCTCACAGCCTCAGAAGGGACCAGCCCTGCCAGCGCCACAATTTCAGACCTGTGGCCGACAGATGTATGATGGCACATTGGTGCCACTGGTTTGTGACCTATCATCGCTGCTGTAGCAAGCGTGCACTGCCACAGAGGACCTCCCCTTACAGGAGCACAAGAAGAGGCTTTTTAACTTAAATTTTCTCCTAACAGTAATAGGCTATCAAGGATGAAGAACTTTTGACTTTTTTTTTTTTGAGATAGAGTCTCACTTGGTCGCCCTTGGTAGAGTGCCCTAGTGTCACAGCTCCCAGCAACAACAAACTCTTGGGCTCAAGTGATTCTCTTGCCTCAGCCTCCCAAGTAGCTGGGACTGCAGGCAGCTGCCACAATGCCCAGCTGTTTTTTAGAGACGGGGTCTTGCTTTTGCTCAGGCTGGTCTTAAACCTGCGAGTTCAGGTGATCCACCTGCCTCGGCTTCCCAGAGTGCTGGGATTACAGCCATCGCGTCTGGCCTAACTTTTGAAATTTTATCTTTTAGGAACCTAGATGTTCGTTTGAGACTCTCAGTAGCACCATTACTGATGGAGATACTGTCGCCCATCTAGTCAACAGGGACGCACCTGTCCCGTGCATATGGAATCCTTCTGTGTCACCCATATTGCAAACACTGTCACCCATACCTGTCCATGGGACACAGTCATGTGATGTAGCCTGTGTGTGCAAACGTCCCTCCCCAAGTTGTCTGTGCTTGGTCAGGTTTTGCATGTTCAGGCAGAGTGGGCTCCTTGTGGGGACCTGCTACTCTGTAGGTGTGGCCTGGAGAGACAATGGGCAACTGCCTGGTGACTTCTACAGACTGAGGTCACCCACCAGCATATGCACCCCTGAGGAGACACCAGGAAGCTGGGGCTGTGGGACCTGGAGCCCGTCCCTCACCCTCGCCTGCTGAAGGCTCCTCTGATGGCCCCTGAAGTCCTCCAGCTGTTAGATGCATCTCCTTGTACCCTCATCCTGCTCTTCCACGCGCTCTGCATTCAGCCGCAGCAGCCAACCGTTCAGGATCATCATGTCAGGTGAGACATTTACAAAAATTAATAAGACAGACATGTGCCTTCTCTCACGGGGTTACTGCTCGGTCTTCTGCTATTAAATTAAGAGCTCCTTAGAGCTCAGGCAAGACCCGATTCATCTCCATAAATGTGCCACATGGCAACTATTCAGTGAAGGTTCGCAGAACACACACAGAGCGCACACACATGCGTTCACGGCAGCGTTATTCATCAGCTAAAAGGCAGAAGCAACTCAAATGTCCACCAGTCAATCACAAATAAATAAAATAGGGGTGCATCCATGCAAGGGAATATTATTTTCCCATTGAAGTGTGGACCAAGTACATACAAAACACTGACTTGTAAAGCACCACGGACCAACTTTGGGAATGTACTCAAAGAAGTCAGTCACAAAGAAGACCAGTGTGTTGTAATTCTATTTATGTAGAATGTCCAGCAAAGGAAGGCCATGGAGATGGAAAGGAGACTAGAGATTTGCTAGGGCTGTGTGTGGCATGGGTTTGGAGTGGTTGCTGAGTATAAAATGTTCTAAAATGTGATAACACACACTTCTGCAAAAGCACTAAAAACCAATGACTTTTATACTTTAGAAAAATAAATTATATTATTTGTTAATTACATCTCAATAAAGCTATTCAAAAAGGTACACATAAATATTAATGATTTTTGAATCCTACAACCTTGCTGAACTCAGTTATTATTTCTAATAACTTGTTAGTAGATTCCTTAGGGTTTTCTATACAACTTCACATTGTTTACAAGTGGATACAGTCTTAGTTCTTCCTTTTCAAGATGAATGCTTTTTCTTTCTGTTAGAGCCCCCACAGTGCTGACTGGGGATGTTGAGAACCAACTCCTTGTCACTGAGCCAAAGCTGTCAGCCTTCCTTCATTGTGCCTGAGGTTAACTGTGTGTTTTCACAGACATCACTTGTAAGGTAGAGGATTTCTCCTCTGTTTGTTGAGTATTTTTATCATGAAAAGGTGTTGGATTTTATCAAGGACTTTTCCTGCATTTATTAAGTTGATCATGCCATCCTTTCCCTTTTAGTCAATCAATACAGTGCATTACACATGTTCGTTGATTTTTAGATATCAAATCAACCTTACATTCCTGGCAGAATCCCAGATGGGCATCTTCCTTTTTTTTTTTTTTGAGAGAAAGTCTCACTATGTCACCCTCAGTAGAGTGCTGTGGCATCACAGCTCACAACAACTTTAAACTCTTGGGCTTAAGCGATTCTCTTGCTTTGGCCTCCCAAGTAACTGGGACTACAAGCACCCACCACAACGCCCAGCTATTTTTTGGTTGTAGATGTTTAGCTGGCCTGAGCTGGGTTCGAACCCACCACCCTCGGCGTATGTGGCTGTTGCCCTAACCACTGTGCTACGGACGCTGAGCAAGCATCTTCTTTTATAATGTTTGTTCGGATCAGTTTGCTAGTTATTTTGTAGAGGATTTTTATATCTTAATTCATAAGAGAGATTGGTTTGTAGTTTATTTCTTATGATATCAGATCAATACTGGCTTCACAGATAAGCTGGGGTTCACTCCACTTATAATTCTGGAGGGGTGTAAAGAAGGTTAGTGCTAATTCTTTCTTACGCGTTTGACAGAGGTCACTCGTGAGGCGACTGGACCTGAGTTTTCATCTGTGGGTGGTTTTTTATTACTAATTCAATCTCTTTCCTTTCTTATAAATCTTTTCAGATTTTCTTTATTTAAATTTCAAAATAAATTTTATTGTATATATTTAAAGTATATAACATGATATCGTAAGATCTATATAGAGAGTAAAATTAACATGTCCATCACCCCAGTTATCCATTGTGTGTGTGTCTGTATGTCAAGAGCAGCCATAATCTCCTCACTTGGCAGGAATCCCAAATGCAGTGCAATTTTATTAACTGTGGCCCTCACCTTGGACATTAGTCTCTAGACCTGATGGTCCATGAACCTGCTATTTTGTACCCTTTCACCCATGTCTCCCCTTTCTCCTCCTGCCCCCACCCTGGTAACCACTGTTTCGTTCTCTCATTATACATATGACCTCTTTTTAAAAAAATTACACATAGAGATGAGATATGAGATAAAAAGGAGATTTTTTTTCTATCTGTGCCTGGCTTATTTCATTTAGTGTGCAATACACTCCTGGCAGTCTCCAGTTTCATCCACATTGTGGAAAATGGCCAAATCTGTTCTTGAAGCTGAGTAACAGTCCGGGGTGAGTGTGTGTGTGTGTGTGTTTATTCATCTGCAGAACACTTAGGTTGTTTCCATATCTTGCCACATCTTGGCTGTTGTGATAAAAGCTGCAATGAACATGGGAACGCAACTGCCTTTTTAAAATTCTGTTTTATATTTCATTGTTTGGGATTCATTGAGGGTATAAAGAATTAGGATACACTGATTGCATTTGTTAGATAAAGCCTCTCTTATAATTGTGTCCTGCACCCAAGAGGTGTGCCACACACCGTGATCCCCCATCTCCCTCCCTCCTCCTCTCTCCATTCCCTCATTCCCCTGCCCTCCCACCTTGCATAAACTCATCTACTGCCTTCATGTTAGAACTGAGTACATTGGATTCTTGCTTCTCCATTCTTGTGATGCTTTACTAAGAAGAATATGTTCCACCTCCATCCAGGTTAATACAAAACATGTAAAGTCTCCATCTCCATTAGTGGCTGAATAGTATTCCATGGTGTACATATACCACAGCTTGTTAATCCATTCCTGGGTTGGTGGGCATCTAGGCTGTTTCCACATTTTGGCAATTGTAAATTGAGCTGTGATAAACAGTCTAGTGCAAATGTCCTTATGATAATATGAATTTTTTTTCTTCTGGGTAGATGCCTAGTAATGGGATTGCAGGATCAAATGGGAGGTCTAGCTTGAGTTCTTTGAGGGTTCTCCATACTTCCTTCCAAAAAGGTTGTATTAGTTTGCAGTCCCACCAGCAGTGTAAAAGTGTTCCCTTCTCTCCACATCCACGCCAGCATCTGCAGTTTTGAGACTTTGTGATGTGCGCCATTCTCACTGGGGTTAGGCGACACCTTATCTCTAGGTAGTTTTGATTTCTATTTCTCTGGTGATTAGGGACAATGAGCATTTCTTCATGCTTCTTAGCCTTCATCTGTCTTCTTTAGAGAAGGTTCTATTCTTCTCTCTTGCCCAGTGATATATGGGATTGTTGGCTCTTTTTTTGTTGATTAAGTTCTCTGTAGATCCTAGTTGTCAAGTTTTTGTCCAATTCATATTATGCAAATATCTTTTCCCATTCTGAAGATTGTCTATTTGCTTTGGTTGTTGTTTCCTTTATTGTGCAAAAGCTTTTCAGTTTAATTAAGTCCTCTTTGTTTATTTTTGTTGTTGATGCAATTGCCACAGAAGTCTTCTTCATAAAATCTTTCCCCAGGCCTATATCTTCAGGTGTTTTCCCCACACTTTCTTTGAGGGTTTTTATTGTTTCATGCCTTATATTTAAATATTTTATCCATTTTGAGTCAATTTTTGTAAGTGGCAAGAGGTTTGAGTCCAACTTTAGTCTTTTATATGTGGTTTTCCAGTTCTCCTAACACCATTTACTGAATAGAGATTCTTTTCCCCAGTGTATGTTCTTGTTGGGTTTATCAAAGTCAGATGGCTGTAAGATGTTAGTTTCATTTCATGGTTTTTTATCTGGTTACAAATATCACTGTCTCTAGTTTTCTGCCAATACCAAGCTGTTTTGATCACTATGGTCTTCTAGTATAGCCAAAAGTCTAGTAGGGTGATACACCCAGCTTTGTTTCTGTTACTAAGGATTGCCTTGGCTATGCTGGGTTTCTCCTGGTTCCATACAAAATGAAGATTTCTTTTTTCCCAAATCTTGAAAGTATGATGATGGTATTTTAATGGGGATTGCATTGAATCTGTAGATTGCTTTGGGTAGTATAGACATTTTCACAATGTTGATTCTTCCCAGCCGTGAGCATGATATGTTCTTCCATTTGTTAATATCTTCTGTTATTTTTCTCCTTAAGGTTTCATAATTTTCTTTGTAGAGGTCCTTCACTTCTTTTGTTAGGTATATTCCTAGGTATTTCATTTTGTTTGAAGCTACTGTGTAGGGAATTGTGTCCTTGATGAGCTTCTCAACTTGGCTGTTACTGGCATATTACAAAGTCTACTGATTTTTGGACATTGATTTTATATCCTGAGGCATTGCTGTATTTTTGAATTATTTCCAGGAGTCTTGGGGTTGAGTCTTTGTAGTTTTCCATGTATAAGAGCATATTATCAGCAAAGAGCAAGAGTTTGACTTCTTTTTCCCCCATTAGGATACCCTTTATTTTCTTCTCTTGGCTGATTGCATTGGCTAGAACTTCCAGCACTATGTTGGATAGTAGTGGCAATAGAGGACAACCTTGCTAGTTCCAGTTCTACGTGGGAAAGCTTTCAGTTTTACTCCATTCAGTATATTAACTGTGGGTTTATCACAGATAGCTTTGATCAGATGAAGAAATATGGTACCTATGCCTTTATTCTGAAGTGTTCTAATTAGAAATGAATGCAGAATTTTATCAAATGATTTTTTTGCATCTATTGAGAGGATCATGTGGTCTTCATTTTTGTTTCTGTTGACATGGTGAATTACATTTATGGAGTTGTGAATGTTAAACTAGCCATGCATCCCTGGGATAAAACCTACTTGATCATGATGAATGATTTTTTAATGTATAGCTGTAATCTATTGACTAGGATTTTGCTGAGAATTTTTGCATCTATAGTCATTAGTGAAATTGGTCTGAAATTCTCCTTTTTAGTTGGGTCTTTTCCTGGTTTGGATATCAGAGTGATATGTGCATCATAGAATGTGTTGGAGAAGATTCCTACTTTCTCAATTTTGGGGAATAATTTCTGAATATGGGAATAAGCTCTTCTTTGAAGGTTTGATAGAATTTTGACGTGAAGCCATCTGGACCAGTGCACTTATTTCTCGCGAGGTTTTTTTGTTGTTTCTTCGATCTCAGTTCTTGAAATCAGTCTGTTCAAGAGATCTATTTCTTCTTGGTGAAGTCTAGGGATAGAGTGTATTTCCAGGTATGGATCCATTTCCTCCACATTGTCAAATTTCTGGGCATATAATTTCTTGTAGTACTCAGATAATCTCTTGTATTTCTGTGGCATCTGTTATTTCCCCATTATTATTTCTGATTGAGGTTATCAGAGATTTTAATTTTCTATTTCTAGTTAATCTGGCCAAAGGCTTGTCAATTTTATTTATTTTTTTCAAAAACCAACTTTTTAAAAAATTTTCTGAATAGTTCTTGTTTTCAATTTCATTAATCTCTGTTTTTTTAATTCCATAAGATGGTGATTCATGAGTTTGGTGATGCACTCTCTGTTTTTCAAATGTAGGCATCCAATGTGATAAATATCCCTCTTAAGACTGCTTTTTCTGAATCCCACAGGGTTTGGTAGCTTGTGTCTTTATTGTTGTTATGTTTGAAGAGTTTAACAATTTCCTCTTTTATCTCTTCCTGAACCCAACTATAATTCAGCATAAGATTGTGTAATTCCTATGCGTTTGTGTGGGGATGAACATTTTTGTTGGAACTGAGTTCTAGTGGTATTGCCTTGTGGTCTGAGAAGAGACAAGGTATAAATTATATCCTTTTAATTTAATTTTGCTGAGGTTCTCTCTTTTCCCCCAGTCACTCTAAAAGAGCTCAGCTGAATGATCCTTCTGGTCCAACATCTTGCTCTGCCCCTGAGTGCAGCTGTCTTTACAAGGTGGCAATTTAATTTTCTTTGGGTTTATACTGAGAAGAGTGTGAGTGCATATACTTGACTGTGTTGCTGTTCTCAACTCTCATGAGCACATACACAGGGCATCAGCTCCAGGTGTCTGTGGATGACAAAACTTACACTGCTCTCTACAGTGGCTAAATAATTTTACATCCCCATTAACAATGTATGAGAATTCTTATTTTTCCATCCTCTTGCTAATGTATGTTTGTTATTTTCTGTTTTACTAAAGTTGTTGAGCAATCACCATCCTATCAGGTGTTAAGTGGTATCTCACTGTGGCTTCCACTTGTATTTTACTAAGGACTAATAATTTTGAGCATCATATCATGTGCTTGTTGGCCATTTGTACATCTTCTTTGGGGACATGCCTGATCAATTCTTTGCCCATTGTTAAATTAGGCTGCTTGTCTTTTTTGTTGTTGCTGAATTTTGAGAATTCTTCAAATAGGATGGATATTACTTTATAAATCTTATTTCTGTAAGGTTGGTGGTAATCTCTCCATTTTCATCCTGAATTTTAGTAATTTAAGTCATCTCTTTTTTTCCTCTTCAGTTAACTAAAGGCTTAATAATTGTGTTGATCTTTTCAAGGAACCAATTTTTGATTTCATTGATTTTCTCTATTGTTTCTGTAGATTTCATTAGTTTCTGTTCTACTCTTACACAGGGTAATTGTGAGGATGACATAAAACCATGAATGTATCCTTAAAAATGAATTTGTATGGGTGGTGCCTGTGGCTCAAAGGAATGGGGCGCCATACCCATATGCTGGAGGTGGCAGGTTCAATCCTAGCCCTGGCCAAAAAAAAAACTGCCAAAGAAAAGAAAGTAAATTCTCTCAGACGTGCAAATAAATACTATTTAAAAAAAATGAATTTGTATGTAAATAATTATTAATTCACTAATTATTTAAAATACTTTCTATAAGCCAAACAGGCTCTGACCTTGGTGCTTAAAATGTGATGGTGCTTGGTTCTGATGGTGGCACTTACAGGCACACACTCAACTGTGTTTTTTACTTGGAAGGAGGGTATGGTACCACATTTGTACTCCATCTTCCTATCCATAGCAAATGTTCCATGAATGTCAGGTTGAGTACTAAAGCAAGAGTAAGACATTTTATCATCTTCCCTTTCCCTCACTGTTCCTCTGAGATGACAGCACTCTGGGGGCAGGAAACCATCTTCATCACCCTTGTGGCTTCGAGTCTGCCTGTCACAATGCGTCAAACACATTGCACACCTAAAGACTTCTCATTTTGATTAATGGCTTAACTTGAATTTTCCTTAATATCAATTAATATTAAAGGGACACACAAAAAAGGAGAAATCAAAATTAACAATGAAGTAAACCAAACAGCTTGGTGCTGTAGCTCATGCTTGTAATCTTAGCACTCTGGAAGCCGGGACGGTAGGATTGCCATCCTGAGTTAGATACCAACCTGAGCAAGAGTAAGACCCTGTCTCTAGTAACAGTAGAAAAACTAGCCAGGAGTTGTGGTGGGTGCCTGTAGTCCCACCTACTTGGGAAACTGAGGGAGGAGGAACACATGAGCCCAAAAGTTTGAGGCTGCTGTGAGTTATGACAATGCCATGGCATTCAACCCTGGGCAAAAGAATTAGACTACCTTAAAACAAAAAATAAAAGTAAGAGAACTAAGGTTAAGAAAGCATCCTGATTTTTTTTTTTTGTTATTAAATCATAGCTGTGTACATTAATGTAATTATGGGATACAATGTGCTGGTTTTATATACAATTTGAAATACTTTCATAAAACTGGTTAACATAGCCTTCACCACATTTTCTTAATTATTGTGTTAAGACATTTATATTCTACATTTAGTAGATTTAACATGTACCCTTATAAAATGCACCATAGGTGTGGTCCCATCAATTCCCCTCCCTCCACCTATCCTCCCCTTTCCTTTCCCTCTGGCTCCTCTTTCCCCTTCATCTTGGGCTGTAGTTGGGTCCATAGAATTCATATGGAAGTGTGCCTGTTTATAGATTGGTTTCATAGTAGGGCTGAGTATATTGGATACTTTTTCTTCCATTCTTGAGATACTTTGCTAAGAAGAATACGTTCCAGCTCCATCCATGTAAACATAAAAGAGTTAAAGGCTCGATCTTTTTTAAGGATGCATAATATTCCATGCTGTACATATACCACAATTTATTAATCACGGGTCAGTGGGCACTTGGGCTTCTTCCATGACTTAGCAATTATGAATTGGGCGGTGATAAACATTCTGGTACATATATCTTTGTTATAATGTGATTTTTGGTCTTGATATATACCTAATAGAGGAATTGCAGGATCAAATGGCAGGTCTATTTTTAGATCCCGAAATGATCTTCAAACATCTTTCCCAAAGG
Organism: Otolemur garnettii; assembly: GCF_000181295.1. Taxonomy (NCBI): domain Eukaryota; kingdom Metazoa; phylum Chordata; class Mammalia; order Primates; family Galagidae; genus Otolemur; species Otolemur garnettii. The sequence continues at coordinate 4,802,549 of NW_003852509.1, forward strand.
AACATATTAATTTGCATTCCCACCAGCAGTGCAGAAGTGTTCCCTTTTCTCCACATCCATGCCAACATCTCTGGTTTGGGGATTTTGTGATGTGGCCTAATATTACTGGAGTTAGATGATATCACAAAGTAGTTTTGATTTGCGTTTCTCTGATGATTAAGGATGATGAGCATTTTTTCATGTGTCTGTCGGCTGTGTCCCTGTCTCCTTCAGAGAAGTTTCTCTTCAAGTCCCTTGCCCACCCTGAGATGGGATCACTTGTTCTTTTCTTGCTAATACATTTGAGTTCTCTGTGGATTCTGGTTATTAAACCTTTGTCAGAGACACAACCTGCAAATATCTTCTCCCTTTCTGAGGGCTGTCTGCTTGCTTTATTTACTGTATTCTTGGCTGTGCAGAGCTTTTTAGTTTGATTGGATCCCAGTAATGTATTTTTGGTGTTGCTTCAATTGCCTGGGGAGGGTCCTCCTCATAAAATAATCTCCCAGGCTGATTTCTTCAATAGTTTTCTCTGTACTTTCTTCTAGTATTTTTATAGTTTCATATCTTAAATTTAAATTTTTAATCCATTGAGAGTCTATCTTTGTTAATGGTGAAAGGTGTGGGTCCAGTTTCAGCCTTCTACAGGTTGACAGCCAGTTCACCCAGCACCAATTGTAAGTAGCTAGGTTCATCTCTTGGTTCTCTATTCTGTTCCATACATCTACCTCTCTGTTTTTGTGCCAGTACCATGCTGTTTCGATCACTATTGATTTAGAGTATAGTCTGAGGTCTGGTAGCATGATTCCTCCTGATTTCCCTTTATATCTAAGTAATGTCTTGGCTATTCGAGGTTTTTTATGATTTCATGTAAAATTAAATATTATTTTTTTTGATGTCTTTAAAGTATGACAGTGGTGCTTTAATAGGGATTGCATTAAAATTGTATATTGCTTTGGGTAGTATGGACATTTTAACAATGTTGATTTTTCCCAGCCATAAGCATGGTATGTTTTTCCATTTGTTAACATCTTCAGCTATTTTGTTTCTCACAGTTTCATAGTTCTCTTTACAGAGATCTTTCACATCCTTTTTTAGGTAAACTCCCAAATATTTCATCTTCTTTGGAACTACTGTAAAAGGAATAGTCCTTGACCTTGACTATTGTTAGTATATATAAAGGCAACAGATTTGTGAGTGTTGATTTTGTAACCTGAGATGCTGCTGTATTCCTTAATCACTTCTAAGAGTTTTGTCATTGAGTCCCTGGGGTTTTCCAGATATACATTCGTATCATCTGCAAAGAGTGAAAGTTTGATCTCCTATGACCCTATATGGATACCCTTGATTGCCTTTTCTTGGCTGATTGCAATGGGTAAGACTTCCATTACAATGTTAAAAAGCAGTGGCAACAATGGGCAACCTTGCCTGGTTCCTGATCTGAGTGGAAATGATTTCAATTTAACTCCTTTCAATATGATATCGGCTGTGGGTTGCTATAGATGGCCTCTATCAGTTTAAGAAAAGTCCCTTCTATACCAATTTTCTTAAGTGTTCTGGTCATGAAGGAGGCTGAATATTATCAAAAGCTTTTTTGTATCAATTGAGAGAATCATATGGTCTCTGTTTTTTATTTTGTCTATGTGATGAATTATATTTATAGATTTATGTATATTGAACCAGCCTTGAGACCCTGGGATAAAACCCACTGGGTCATGGTGTATAACTTGTTTGAAGTGTCATGGATTCCGTTTGCTAGGATCTTATTGAATATTTTTGCATCAATATTAATTAGAGATATTAGTCTATAATTTTCTTTTTTTGTTGGGTCTTTTTCTGGTTTAGGGATCAAGGTGATGTTTGCATCATAGAATGTGTTGGGTAGCATTCCTTCTTTTTCTATATTTTGGAAAAAGTTGAGTAATACAGGTAATAGTTCCTCTTTAAAGGTTTGGTAGAATTCTGATATGATCTGGTCCCAGACTTGGAGATTTTGTATAGTCAAGCTGTTTCAGAACTTGATATAGGCCTGTTCAATATTTCCACTTCATTCTGGAAGTGTCTAGGAAGGTGGCATGTTTCCAAGTATTGGTCTATTTCCTTCAGATTTTCATATTTCTTAGAATAGAGTTTCTTGTAGAGAATAGAGTTTCTTGTAATATTCATTAAGAATTTTTTGAATTTCTGAGGAATCTCTTTTTATTTTGCCTGTCATTTCTGATTGATGAAGTTAGTGATTGTACTCTTTTATTCCTGATTAGGTTAGTCAAAGGTTTATGTATTTTATTGACCTTTTCAAAAACACAACTTTTTGATTTATTGATCTGTTCTATCTGTTTGATAGACAGATAGACAGATTTATTGATCTGTTCTATCTGTTTTGATTTATTGATCTGTTCCTTTTGTTTTCAATTTGTTTAATTCAGCTCTAATTTTGGTTATTTCTTTTCTTCAGCTGGGTTTGGGATTGGAATGTTCTCCCTTTTCTAGTTGCTCGAGATGTCTCATTAAGTTGTTAACTTCCTCTCGTTCTGTTCTCTTGAGGAGATCTTGCAATGCTATAAATTTTCCTCTTAGGACTGCCTTTGCAGTATCCCAGAGGTTTTGGTAATTCATGTCTTCATTAACGTTTTGTTCCAAAAAATTTGATAATTTCTTTCTTAATCTCTTCTATGACCCAGCTATTGTTCACTATAAGGTTATTTAATTTCCATGTATGAGTAGCAGATTCCTGTTGTTACTGAGTTCAACTTTTATTCCATCATGGTCCAAAAAGATGAAGGAATAATTTCTATTCTTTTAAATTTGCTGAGGTTAGACTTGTGATCTAATATGTGATCAGTTTTCGAGGATGTTCCATGGACTGATCAGAAGAATGTGTATTCAGTTTTGTTAGGATGAAATGTTCCATAAATGTCTCTTCAATCCAATTTTTGAATGGTTAAGTTTACATGTAAAATTTCTTTGCTTAGTTTCTTATTGGAGGATCTATCCAACACTGCCAAAGGGGTCTTAAAATCTTTGACTATTATGGTGCTGGAGGAAATCAAGTTGCTCATGTCTGTTAGAGTCTCTCTTAAAAGTTGAGGCACATTCTGGTTGGGTGCATAAATGTTAATAATTGAAATCATGTTGAGTGTTACCCTTAACAAATATGAAGTGACCATCCTTATCTTTCCTTACTTTTGTTGGTTTAAAGCCTATTGTATCTGCGAATAAAATTGCAACAACTGCTTTTTTTCTGATTTCCATTTGCCTGAATTATAAATGAGCATCCCTTTACCCTGCGTCTATATTTATCTTTTAAGGTAATATGAGATTCTTGTATGCAGCAGATACTTGGCCTGAGTTTTTATATCCAGTCAGCCAACTTGTGCCTTGTGCCTCCTTTAGTGGGCAATTTAAGCCATTCACATTAATTAAGAATATTGATAAGCCTGGTAGTATTTTGGGTATCGAGTTTTTCAAATGTCCAGTGGACATTTTTAATCCTTTCACCACTGTCAAAGTTGGAATTTGATCAAAAGTTTCTGAGCGAGTTTACTTTGGTGGAACAGCATTGTGCTTGTCATTGTGGAGGATAGGTCTGAGAATATCTTGAAGAACTGGTTTAGTTATGGCAAATTTCTTCAACAAGTGAATGTCATTAAAATATTTAATTTCTCCATCATAAATGAAACTCAGTCTAGCTGGATACAGGATCCTGGGTTGAAAGTTATTTTGTTTTAGAAAATTAAAGGTCAGTGACCATCCTCTTCTAGCTTGAAAAGTTTCAGCAGAGAGATATGCAGTCATTATAATATTCTTCCCCTTTTAGGTTATCATTTTCTTATGTCTGGCTGCTTGCAGAATTTTCTCCTTCATATTAACTTTGGCGAAGTTAATTATAGTGTGTCTGGGAGACACTTTATTTGGATTGAGTCATGCTGGGGTTCAGAAACTGCTATCTCAATTTCAGAATCTCTTGCCATGTTTGGGATGTTCTCCTCAATTATTTCTTGAAGTAGAGAATCTACTTCAAAGCAACCTCATCGCCTTCAGGAATTCCTATTAGGCAATTATTAGTTTTTTTGGAATTATCCCACAGCTCACTGAGTAAATGATCCATTTTTGCTCTCCACTTCTCTTCCTCTTTGAGCATTTGGGAGTGTTCAAAAGCTTTTTCTTCAATGTCAGAAATCCCTTCTTCCACCTCCATTCTGTTACTGAGGGATTCTACTGTATTTCTCATATCTTGGATGACTGCAAATTCTTTTCTCAATGTGTCAAAATCTTTTGTGATTTTCGTCTTTGTATTCATTGAGTTCTTGAGACAACTTTTGAATTATTCCTAGAATTTCTAATTCCAACTTACTTCCATTCTGTGAATCTTATATGCCATCCAAATTCTAAACTCGATTTCTGACATCTCAGCCATTTGTTTATAAATAGGATCTTCTGGTGTGTCTGATTTGTTGCTCTTTGGGGGAGTTGATTTACTCTGATTATGTTGCCAGAGTATTTCCACTGATTCTGCCCCACTAATAAATTCCATTATTAATTTTCCCCAATAATACTACTTATTATTTTTCACTGTTTGGCTAGATGAGCAGGTAAGGTGAAATCGGATTTGGGGTACCTGGTGTAGTGATTAACCAGCCCTTTGCCCAAGAGCTGGTTCTGGTGACTATTGCTTTTCCCCTGCAGCTTTGCAAAGGACCTGTACAGTACTATAGTCTGAGACAATGGGGACCTGCTTGGTGTGGTGAGGCTAGTTGGCTCTGTCTTGTACTCAGCTGGTCTCTGTCCAATTCTAGTGAATTAATAACTCTGTGTTGATGTCTCAGCTGTGGAAAAATACAAGCAACTAAGACACCCCATCCCCTACAGGCAACAACTGGAAAAGGAAATCAAACCTTCATACAACATAACCATGATACCACCTTAGATGGTTCTTGGGCGATTGGCCTAGGTCAAGTGTTCCAAATCAATTGTCCTAGTCAGCACCAAATTTCAGGTGGGAGAGTTCAAAATGTCTCCAGCAACAGATAGTATGGGTCTGCTGGTAGGTCAAGTATGGCTCACTCTGGTGCTCGGTGGAGTCAGAAAGGCCCACCCAGCAAATGAGTTAGTCCAGGGAGGTTGATGCATCCTTCCCCACCTTGCTCCTCTGTAACACCCAGTCACCCCACTGGGCTGTGGCCCAGTTCCCTCCAATGAGCAGATGTGTCAGGGGTTTGCACCTACCTGAGTCACAGGGAGATCTATGTCTTCTTGGCCAGACTGCCACACTCTGCCACCAGCTGGCAGAGGGGGCTGAAGCCTGACTACCTCAGGTGTTTAATGGAAGCTGGGGAGTGTCACTCAGTTCCAGCCTTGCCCCACACTGATTCTCACGGAATTTGTGTTTCTGTCCCAGCTGTATTCCACTGAGGGCCAGATGCTGTTTGAGTTCATAGAAACTGTGAATCAGCCCAGCCCTGTGCTGCTGCTACTGTGCCAATTCTCACAGAGCTGGTGTCTATGTCTCCACTGCACTCTATGTTGGGGCAGGCTTGGTTAGAGCTCACAAAAGGCTCTCAGTTCCTGCCCCTTCCTGAGCTAATGCTGCTGCCACACCTGCTTTTGTCCCAGCTATGCTCCACTGGGGCCTGGGTGCATCTTGGGCTCACAAAAGCAGCAATTCTGACTCAGCCCCACCATGGGAGTATGCCGCCTCTGCACATAAAATACATGTATTCTAGTCTCCGTCCTGCTGCTCCCCGCCCAGGCAGGTACCACCTCAGGCATACTCTTTGCTCATGGTGCCTGCATTTCTGTTGCTGCCACCAGAGTAGAGGCCCAGCTCCCTCTGGTTGCTAAGAGAGATGAGAAGTGTTTCTCCAAAATATCACCATGGGTGTGAGCCCTACTGTTCCCACTGCTGCCACCACGGCTGCTGCTGCTGCACTGTGCTGCAGGGCACCGTTTCTTCCTCTCCTGTATGGCTCTCTTGCACCACAGTTCTCACTTTACATCCGTGCCGCTCATTCATCACAGACTTGTAACAGCCCATGCCTTGTCATACCACTTGAGAAAATGCCCAAGAGTCTGGACTTGGGGCGGGGCGGGGACAGGCTACCAGACTTCAGGGTGAGAGTGGAGGGGAGTTCTGGGAGTTTAGAATTGCAGGTAGAGTATATGTTCAGTTTTATACCTGGCGGGAGAGTGCCATGGCACACTAGTGGATCCTCTCAGGGAAGGAGATCTGGCTTTTAGTGGCTCTCTCCCATGGAATAGAAAAAGAAGAGATCTGAACTCTGCTCACTTGTTTGCAGAAAGTACACTGTGAGCTGTTCTCATGGGGGAGGGGATTCCTGTCTGCTTGGCGATGGGTTTTTTGTTTGTTTCCTTGGGGTTGTAGCTGCCTCAGCAGGGGTGATGTGTGCTCTTCAATCTTCTCTCTTGGCTCAGCTCCAAACCATTAGCTTACTTGATAAACTTCTGTCCTTTAACTCTCCTTCTGGACAGAAGCCTCTGTGGAAAGCTGGCTCCAGTCAGCCATTTTGCCTCCTCTCCCTTGACTGTTTTTAATAAGAACTGAACCTCTCGATTTCTCTCTCTCTCACTGCTCAATATGCACACAACACAGAGCACATCCCTGCTCAATACATCTCTGCTGATTGTTCAACTGATTTCATTCTTCAAATTCTTACGGGTTAATTATCCTTTTCTCTTTAAAGAGACTTGAGCAGCCATCACAATCCCCCCCTTAACAACCACAGGGGTGATTTACCCTTTGGGCGCACTGTGCAAAACAACTTTTGTTCCACCTTTTAAAGAATATCACTGTGGGGACATAAAAACATCAAGTGCACAGGTCTCCAGTGTTTTAGCCACATACAATTTTTAAGCATATTTCTTATAAAGAGAAAGAAAAGATCACCAACCATTTTCTCAAGCAGCCTTTCTTATATAATGATCTTTTCTTTAATATTTTAAACTTTTAGTCATCTTGTAGAGGAAAGAGAAATGTCGTTGGTTCAAAGTAAGTCTTGTTCCTCCCACCACGAACAGAGCCTTTGTGTTGAACCCTCTCAACCTAATGTGACAGAATAGGACATATTCCCTAATTATGTTACTACTGTTTACTTCATGATGTTTACTTCATATCAAATTCAGGAATATCTGAGCTTTTTGTTGGAGAAAGGAACATGTCAGGGACAGAAATTGGGATAGCTGGGCATCTGGGAGAATGAGCATGTGTAGTGCTGCTGAAGGAGAAAATTCAGTACAATCATTATTGGTGGTTAAAAAACAATTAGGATGGAGCCCAATTCCCTCAAGTAAAATGGGACTTGCTGGGACACCAGATCCTCAGATTTCAGGGGAAATATGCTGGTTGTGGTCATCACTGTATTAAGGGGAACCAAGCCATTCTCAGGTGACAACTGGGAACCCAAATCTGACAGGGAAATCTGCACTGCCTGTCCCCTGCAAAATACACACTCGCCTGTCCAGAAGTGCTGTTTAAAACCAGGGAAAACAGAACTTCCTTCCACAAATTAGAAGGAAATCCACCTTGGAGCCATCTGATGCCCAGGCACGTGCTGAAAAGCCTCCCCTGTGCTGAGAGGGGCATGTTTCCAAGGCTGTGCACACAGATGAACACTAATCTTCTGTAATCCCATTCAGGAGACATCACCTTGTCAAGAAGACAGTTAATCCGCACAATATTTCAATATAAATTTCTCTTCTCCTCAGAAATTTTCTACTGAAAAAATGTTTGTGATTACTTTTCCTTTCTAAAGTGAGATAATTGATGATTTCCTTCAATTCTATTCCCTGGTACCATATTTTATTAGTTCACCAAAGTTCCTCCCTCCATAACAGTATTTACTGTTTCCTACATAGGTAGAGATTATGGTCCATTTCTGAGCACTGTTTCCATGAGCCTTGGAGAGAGAAGTGGGCACGAAGCACACAGCTCAGCCTGCACCTACATGCTCAGCCCGCATCTGTGTGCTCTCTGAGCTTCTGGACACATGTTTTCTGCATGTGAGTTGCAGGAGGGTGCACGTGCCCCAGCTAAGTCCAGGCCACACACACAGAAAAAACAGCAACACTAACAATAGATAGCTTTTAACTCATTAGAGAATGTTATGAGTAACTTGAGGATAATTAGAAAATCTTGACAGTAGCAAGAATAGCAAATATTTATGTCTCATTCACTCTGCACAGATCTGAGGAACACTGCACGGATCTGAGAGCCGAGCACAGAGCACCTAGCGGAAGAGACACTGAACGTCCTGGTGCAAGGACTTTACAGCCTAACTGAAAACGTGGGGCAACAGGAAGGGAAGAGCAGACACACAGTTAACTAATTGGAAAAGGCTACAAAAGAAACCAAGAGGAAGCAATGAAAGACAGTGACTTGCTCCTGGGGTCTGACTTCCCCATTGGAGTCTTGGCTTGGCCACTGCCCTCTGCCTTGGTGAAGCAGGGTTGATGATGGGATTGATGGGATATTTGGAATGACCCAATGGTCAAGTTTTCAGTCCTGAGGAGTGAGCATATCTAGAAATGTGGCACCTGCTCTCTCTCAAAGCACCTGGAAGGGACACAGGGACACGGGTGCCCACACTGGCACCTGGGTGCTATCAGGACTCTTCTGTGACTACGTCTACTAGGCTGGTTTTGGAAAGGTATCTTTTTTATTAAGTCATAAATATATAAATCATATATACATTAATGCATTTAAGGGGTACAATGAGCTGATTTTATATACAATTTGGAAGACTTACATCAAACTGGTTAACATAGCCTTCACCTCACTTACTTAATTATCGTGCTAAGACATTTATACTCTACACTTAATAGATTTGACATGTACCCTGGCAATATGTACCATAGGTGTGGTCCCATGGTTTACCCTCCCTCCATCCATACTCCCCCTCCCATCCCATCCCCCTTCTCTTCCCTCCTTCATCCTGGGCTATAGTTGTGTTTTACTTTTCATATGAAAGTGTGGGTGATTATAAATTGGTTTTTGCCAAGTCATGGAAGAAGCCCAAGTGCCCATCAACCCATGAATGGATTAATAAATTGTGGAAAGGGGTTTTTAAGTAGAGCTGTTTAGAATAAGACTCAAAAGAACAAAAGCAGCCAGTTGAGGGAAAGGCCTGGTGTGGACTGAGGTGGGAGGAGGGAACCTGGGGTGGGACAGTGCTGGAGCTGGGGCCACCCGTGGCTGCAGTGGGAGGCTGGACAGGCAGCTCAAAATGACACACAGAGGCCTGGCCAGATCTCTGTGTCCTGGAGCAAAGGCTGTGAAGTGGGCAGTTATGAGGTCACCAAAGCACTGTGGGTGGGGGCTGGGCAGACCAGACAAGTGTGGAGGCCCGTTCCAGGGCACAGCCCTAACATCCACCTCCTAGACCAGGGTCCTCAAACTTTCTAACAGGGGGGCAGTTCACTGTCCCTTAGACCGCTGGAGAGCTAGACTGTGGGCCCTGGGACAAGTTGGCTGCTAAGCAGGACAGACAGTGGCAGCAAAAACACCCGGCAGGCCAGATAAATGTCCTAGGCAGGCTGCATGGGGCCCATGGGCCGTAGTTTGAGGATGCCTGTCCTAGACGGTGTGATTCCCAAGACTGGTTCAGGAGTCCCAGCCCTGGACCTGCAGGGAACAGGACCAGGAAGTGCCCCATAAAAAGTTTCTGGTCACAGATTCTAACAGGACAGAGTTCCAAATCTATTAGGGAAAACATGATCCCCACACCACTTAAATTGGATCCTAACACAGAGGAAGAGGAAATATAGGACCAGCTTCCTTCTGCTACCAGCATCTGAGAAGGGGTCAGGAAAGCTGCGTGTCAACCTCACTGATATAGATGGAAGCCTCTAACTAAAATATAAGTTACATAAACTCAGCAATGCAACATAAATAATGAGGCAAATTGCGGAGTTTACTCTGGGACATTAAAGGCGCTATAATATTGGAAAAACAATATTTATTTTTCTAAGTTAATAGGGATATACTGGATTATCATTGCAACACATAATGAAAAGCCATTTGACAAAATTTAAATTTCAGAACTTCATCAAAACTTTTAGTAAAATCAAACGCGGACCTCCTAAATTACGTAAGCGATCTATTATAAACCAATGCGCATCCTTAGGCTGAATGCTGGTAGGCAGATATGATCCCCTGACACCAACAGGCAAGACAGTGAAGGTGACATCCACAAAATAGCTCATTCCACTCCATGAACAAAAAGGAAACAATGTTATTACTTCCAGATGGTATGATTTTGCTTTTTTTTTTTTTTTTTTTAGGAAAACCAGGAGATCATCAAGAAAATGAATTATTTAAGTGCTGGACACTCACCATTCAGTAACTTTCCAAACTCTCATCATGAAACAAACTAGGGTATTAATTTAAAAATCCTTATCAGAAAAGCAACAATGGTGTATAATACATAGAATAGAACTAAGAAAAAATGTTTATGGCCTATATGAAGAGTGCTAAGGTTTTTCAATGTTTATTAATGAGGAGTTTGTATAAACCAACAGATGTAATGTCTTTTGGGAGGAAGAGTTAAATATTATACATGTGGCCATTCCTGTTAAGAGCCAAGAATGTCAGAACCCCAATCCAATCAAAATTCCAACACAGGAGGAAGCAGGTCTTGACAAAATGGTGCTGGGAAAATGGCAATGTAAAAAGGTTTCTTAAGCACACCAGGTATGACATCATTTGCCGGCAACAGTCCCTCAAAACCCAGATCTAAGGCACTTCCTCCAGGCAGCCTTCCTGGATGACCACTTCTGGATGACCACTTCTGCATCCTTACTCCACGTCTCGGTTGGTTTACATGTCTCTCTCTCAATTACACTGCAGAGCACTGGACACAGAAATTCCATCTATGTCATCTCTGTATGAACGGTACTCTGTGGGTCAAAAATATCTAGTACCCTGTAACTAGACACTAAATAAATTTCTATCAAATAAATGACTTTTTAAAACTTGAAGGATGGCATTATCTGCTTTCTAGTTTGGAATATGCCTGTTAATGCTCCGCAGGTGTCAGCGGGGAGGGAAGAGCACATCTCTACCTGTGAAGACAGAGCAGGGCTGGAGCATCAGGACAGGGACTGAATGCCCCTGGCTGCCAGAGGCGCGGGGGGATCAACAAATTCTGCTAACTTCCCTCTTTTGCCCCTAGGCAGCCCCAGGCTGATTTCTTTGTACTATTCTGAAAAACAGTATCCCTTGCAAGGTGGTCCAGGAGGAGGGGACATAGCTCAATACCATGCCAGAAAATCTCTCAGGGGCATGTCCCACAGATGTGACTATATCACTGTGATATGAAGGACGCTGTAGAGTTTAGCCTCAGGGCACGGACTCCTCCCTGCCGGGGCTCTACAGCTGACTGGCATGGAAATTCTGTGCTTCTCCTTCTACTCTGCCTCTGGGATTCCCCCAAACTGAAACTCCCCTGACACCATCCCTGCTCCCAGCCCACTCCCACTAACTCTATGGGGTCCTGTTGCCTTGGGAGCCTCAGCCGGAGCCCAGGGATCCTTGTTCCAGGCTTTCACCAGGAATCCAGGAGCCATAAGACAGGTGGGTGACTGTGGACAACTCAGGCCATCAAGTCAAATCAACTGCTCAGGACTGAGACACAGGCCCTTCCATGCAGGTAGCTGGGTGGATGGTGGATATCATTAAAAACACGGGGTCTCGAGATTGTGGAACAGACATAATATTTAAGTCATTGAAAATACAGAAATTTTTCTGAAGTGAAAGTGGTCAAACACTCCTGGTGACCCCTCCGCCCTTGTTGGGGAGGGAAGTGGGCTGGAGAGAGAGTTGGGTCCCACACAGGAGGCCCCTACTGGCCACAAGTCCTGTTGTCATCTCAGGGAAATGTGGTTACTTTGATAAAAGGAGGGAGAACGGCTGTAAAAGTTGTGCAAAATGAGCACATTTAGTATCCAATTCCTGGAAAACCATTTTTAAATGTTTTGGTGTGATTTTAAAAATATTCACATTAATTATAACAAATTCAGACATCACACAGGTGCTTAAAACTGGCCCCTCAGCCCCTGCATGACATCTGGTGCGTGCCCGGGCCACACACCTCCTGGCAGGGAAAGGACCCACCTCGCTGGGCAGGGTGGACGTGCATGTAGCCCGCCCGCCCGTGCGGTAGCCCCAAGCTGCTCTCCTCAAGGAGAGACTGTGAGATATCTCAGAGTTGCCCCCACCTGGAGGAGAGGCCACTGTCTTTTTTCTTTCCATCTTTCCCCATCAAAACACAACCACTGGCATGTTTGGCTCAGGCAACATGAGCAGGAAGAACATGTCTTCAGAGATGTGTCCTACACCAGGTGGGGACAGTGGACACACAAGGTGCTGGCAGCTTGGGCCAGGCTCATGTGGTACCCTGAGTGAGCCCTGCCCTGGCCCTGCCAGAGCCCACCACACCAACCCACTGCAGCCCCGTTCAGCAGGCTCTGGGCCCGCCACAGTAGCCTGCAGCTGGGATGGGGGCAGGGGCCCTGCAATCACAGCTTTAGCTACACGTTGGAGGGCAGGAAGTAGTCAGCTGCCCAGAGAGGACAAGTGTCCTCTAGACATGAGAAACAAACTGGGTCGAAGCACAGGATTGTGAGAGTAACTCAGAGTGTCCCAGGAACAAGAAGTGGTTGTGTGTGTCACAAAATGGGAAGAAGAGAAGATGACGCCAGATGAGCGAGGCTCCCGGGGATTTCCCAGCCAGTCCCGAGGGGCAGGTGTTGGGCAGCCTCCTCCCAGGTTCATCACGCAGGGTCTGTGCACACACATGGCTAAGGGACAGAGGCCCCGGGCACCACTGAGGTCATGCGAAGGGCACAGGCCACTGTGCTTTGTCAGCAAGGACACCCAGCACCTGGCTGCAGGGAGGTCACACACAAAGCGTCCTGCCCATCCTGCCAGCACCCACAGACCCTGCACGGGCCCAGGGGAACCAGGCTGCTCTGCGGCACGCTAAAACTGAGGCTGGGTCTGTGCGGGGAACTTCTTACAATCCTGGTCTAGGAGCTGTAGAAATCTCCAGTTAAAGCACAGAACACTTTCCATTGTAATAGACATGTTTGATTTTAACTTGGTCCCCACTTGAACCTGAGGGTTTTCTCAACAAAGCTGCCTTCAAGGATTCTTAAACTTGCCTTGAACAAGCACTGCAGGGAATCTCATCCACCCCCTTCTCCCTCCAGAGCCAAGTTGGAAAGTTTCCCTAACACTGCTGTGTCTTGGCCTTTCCTCTGGTGGGTGTGCCATTTTTGAGTCTCTTGACACACCATTTCTGTTCTTTGTGCCCTGCTTCTGTGTGGCTCTGCTGTTGCCTTTGTGCTGAGCTCACACGGTATGGCCACTGCCTGGACGGTGTTACCTATCTGTTAACACATGCCACACTGCAGTTTCCCAGCCCTCATGAAGTCACCATGTTCCTCTGGATGAACGTTGCCCCAAGGGGACCCTCACAGACATGTCCCCAAAGGCACAGATGTCATTCAGGAAATAAAGACATTAAATTACCTTGACTGTGGGCCAGAATTAAAGTAAGTGTTGAAATATCATTCAGACATGAATCTGAGTAGCACAGATGACAGGTTCCCTCTGAGGTCAGTGGCCTGTAGAGGGGCAAGCAGGGCAGCCAGGAAGCCGTGGGTGAGAAGGGACACTTGGGGGGACCCTGGCAAGATGTGGCCTTGACGTCTGATGTGCCACCACATTTCCTGCCAGCAACCCTCCTCCCTGTGGGAGTCTACTTGCTGTACCCACATAAGTCTGCACACAAATGTCATCCATGTTGAGCAGTGGCTGGGGCGACCTCCACCAGCACCCGCTTGCTCCCACATGACCAACACATCACCAGCTGTCCATCCAGAAAGACAGAGGGAGTGTGACGGAGGGCGGCATGGGGACAGAGCAGGGGTGTGTGGGGCTTCATCTCAGAAACAGACTCTATTTGTAGTATAAAAAGGAATTTGTCTGGTTTTGGTCTTCAATCCCTGGCATCAGCTTAAAGTCTTAGACCAGGTGCTACCAAGTATCCTGGAAGTGGTTTTGCCTCTCAGGTCACAGAGTCCAGAGACTGGGTTATGCCCTCGTGCAGCCGCAGGCAGCCCACCTGCGACACTGGGGCCATGGCGGTTTGTCTTGCAAAGCTGTGTACACAGTGCTCCTTGGAGTATTATTTACAGTGTTGAGAATCAGGAACTACCACATGTCTGCTAATAATCTAAATGTCAAATACTAAGGGATTCATTAAACAAAGAAAACAAAAACAAGAGATGGTCCTTTGACAGCCATGGTAGGAGATGCACAGTGAGTGCGCAGGACACACTGGCGCCATCGCATGCGAGTCTGGGTTCAACTGAGTAACAATAAGAAATTCAGGGCATGCAGATAAACTGACACTCACAAGAGTGTGGCAGGCGGGAATGGGTGCTCACTACCCCCTCACCTGGGTTCTGGGTTGTAGGTCACTGCTCTACTGCGGGTCCTGTAGCTTCAGACGTGGAGTATGCAGCTAAGCTATTTCTTTACATCCCTACACTGCTCTTGTTTGGCTAACTCAAATAAACACAGTGCCACTGGTTTAAGGGTTTGGGAAGGTTGTTTGTTTTTTGCTTAATAATGGAAATACTCGCACACAAGGTGACTTTCTAAATTACCCTCCAAAGCCTTTCCTTCAACTTCAAACTCTTAGAGAGCGCCGTGTCTTCAGGGAGCCCCACTTTAAGGTTTATCCCCTGACAATCCCACTGAGTGACATGTGGCCCCTGCCCGTTACCTCAGAGAACTCTGGTGTGCACACACATGAGGCTCCCCCTTCCACACACATGAGGCTCCCCCTTCCACACTGGCAGGATGTACATTTGCTTGGCGCACTGACAACATGGGAGAACATGGTGTGTGGTAAGAAATGGAAGCAGCTGGGGACCTGCCATGCAAAGGAGCAGCTGGAGGCATCTGCAGCCCATCACTACTCTCAAGACTCACATTCAGGAACAGGGGAGTACGGAGAGACTTAAGGCATGGGGAATGTGATATCAGACGAGCCCTGAGTTCTGAAAACTAGCGACTCATGTCTGCCAGGTGTCCAAGGAGATGGTACAGTCACTGTTTTTAAAAGAGTCAGTGATTTTTTTACAACAAATATTAATCAATATGCAAAATTCAGCCTTGGTTTCCAAATATCACCTCTTTCCCTCTCTGGGTCAGTGCCCTTGGCTGGGCTGCAGTCAGGTGGGTCAGGCTCATAGCCCCGGTCAGGTGTCCAGCTGAGGCACTGGGGTCACTGCTTCACTTCTGACCCCCAAACTGATCATAGCTCCCTCAGCAGACAGGGTGAAGTCCTGGGGTGAGAAGACAATCCCTCTGTGAGCTGCGAACCTGCCCTACCAGGCTGAGGACGAGTCCCGGAGATCACAGGGGCCTGCAGAGCTTGGTTGAGCTCCCCAGGGGCTGGGAGGCTTTAGTCAGAAGAAAGAACAGCTTTGTCATGTTCACAGACTCACAGCCAGAGTGACTCCGGTGCATTAAAGGGTTGACTTTCACACTCAGCAGTGCTGCTGATATTTCACTTAACTGTTTAACTTTTCCTTTCTACTGCTCTCCACCAGAGAAGAGCCAAGGGTGGAGGTGAAATGTGAAAGTAAAAGCCGACTGAGCAAACACCACCCGCTACATTTGCTCTGAGCGGGACAAGGTGGCGGCTTCTCGCTCTCACCTGCAGGGAGGCAGGAACCCCCAGCCCTGGGCAGTGATCTGGGTGCAGAGCTCCTGGACAGCTGGTTTCCCAGGCCCAGTGGCAACTCGGCAATGCTGACTCACAACACTTTCACGATCTGAACCCCCTCCAGAATGGAAAACACACTTTCATGAGGCCACAGCACAGGACTCAGAATCTCCACAAAACTATAAAGAATCCAGACATTTACTCCGCACTTTACAGTTTGTGAGCAGCCCCTCAAGCCCAGATGGGGTGAGAACAGGGCTACTAGAGCTAGAACTGTGGTTTCTAAGTTTTGAAAATTAGATATAATCAAAAGATAATGAGAAGGGGGGATAATAACATAAAACATTTATAAAATCTGTATATTCAGTCCTTGGATGTATCAATTAGCAGCATTCTTTACTCGCAGAAAAACTGGGAGAGAGAGAACCCTAATGTAAATAAGCACGTGTGGCTTCAGTTTTAGACCAGATTATTTCTCTTAAAACCAAAAGGCTACTCTTAAAATGAAAAGTACTGTAAATAAAAAATAAGGTGAAATAAGCCAACCACAGAGAGGCAAATATCGCATGTTTTCTTTCAAATTTGGTAGCAGAACAATGCCTCTCCCAAAGACAGACAGTAGATGGATGGAAACCAGAGGCCAGGAAGGGGGCGGGTTGAAGGGAAAACAGACTATAAATATAAAAGCATAATGCTGATAACTTAGTTGGTTTATGTTAGCAAGAACGTTCTCTTTATTTTACAAAACTCAACCATAATGATTTAAAAAATAAAAACTAAAGAAATGGAAAATGTATGATTGGCAAAAAATAGTAAAGAAACGTGTCCAGAACTTTTCTGATAAACTTGCTGTCCCCACCCATGCAACTCAGCTCCAGAACACAGATGGCAGCAGCTCCTGGCATGTCACCACAGCAGCCCTGGCCTGGTCTCAGTCCTGGCCCCACTACCCGCGAGCTGGGTGAAGGGGGAGGTCCAACGAGCACTCAGGCACCCAGAGCCATGTGTAGACACACTTGGCAGTTTTACTGTGACAATTAGATAAGCATGTGTGTGTACACCATACACACGTACAACATACTGTGCCCGCATGCTTACATCTACACTTACACGTATGTGGGGACATGTGCACAGCTGCTACAGACACATCCATGTGTCCGCACTGCAGAGATTCCCGCCAACAGGCCTCCCAGTCAAGGCCCCTTTCACCCATCTTTCTCTAGCTATTCATGATTTATAACCTAAAAAGAGACTTTAGTTCCCTGGTAACAACCATCAGACAATGAGCATGGAACACATCAGATCCCCCCAGCAACCAGGAAGGTCAGCATGCCCTCCCCGTGTCCAGAGAGGGGACGGGCTCACTATCTGCAGCAGGTTAGGGTGGCCCTGGCCTAGACTCCAAAATCTGCATGTCTGGCCTCCAACGCTGTGCTCCCCAAACCCAGCTCTTCAACTCTTCACGACAAAGCTCAGATCAGGATGGAGCTGGGTCTGTAGGCTCCGTACCCCACCCCACACAGCCCTCAAGTGCAGCCCTGGCCAACAGCTCTTCCTCACTGTCCAACACCTGCCAGTTCTCTCCATCTCCTGGAAGTAGGTGGGCAAGGCTTTGGGGAAATCTGACCCTGCTATGGCCCAGAGGCCCTGAAGCAAAGCTGAGACTGATTTAGCCACAAGTTAGCCATCTCTTTGAAGTATCTTTCTGAAAATATTTCCTTTTCTAAAGAAGAAGAGCTGTATAAATTACTATTACTTAGTGTCCGATCATATACCTCTACCAAATCTTGAATTCTATTAAATTAAGACCGTTTATATAGTGGCCCGGCATATATATGTAGACTTGATTTTTATTCTACAGCACAGTGAAGCACTGTGACAGGGATTGTGTTACAACACGGTTTGACTCACATGTAGGGTCAAGGTTCCAAGAGGGATTTATTCAAGAAATACAGAAATTGATTGATTAATTGAATTTATAGGGATTTATTCACGAAATACAGAAATTGATTAATTAATTGAATTTACCAAGATAATTTGTTCTGGAAATATTGATTGAACACCTAATGTTTGCCATGTGCCAGGTGTGGAGCCAGGGGCTTCATACAATGATGAAGAACAGAGCTGCTCCCTGCTTTTTTGGAATTTAAAAGTTAGGGAAGAAACAAGTAAACAAGGCTGTAAATAAAAGCATGATGAGTTTTGATACCTCTGTGAAGAAAAGAGCCAGGCAATGATGATGGTGAACTCTGGGTAAGCTCCACGTGTCATGGGGCAGAAGGAATCTCCTTGGGATGGGGTAGGGGGACCCTTGAACGGCAGGATGGAGGAAGAGGAGCAGAGCAGAGACGGGGCAGGCTGTTTGGGAGAGGGATGCAGTGTGGGAAGGCTGAGGTAGGAAGAGCCTGCCATGCCTCAGGGACTGGAGAGGCCAGTGACCATCAGCTAGACCACAGTGGTAGAGGCAGGGTGGGGCAGGGCGAGTTCTCTGATGTGCATGGGACCCTGCTGGTGCCAGGGAAGCCTGGAGAAGGTCTGGAGATGAACCGCTCAGACTGAGCCCAGCCTCATACAGCAACATGGCTATGGTGTGGGCCAGAGAAGCTGAACCACAAGGTTGTATGTGATATGTGTGCAGCATCCCACAGTAGCGTCCCTTCAAACTCTTCTGTGGTTCATCAAGATGCCCAAGTTAACATCTCTTTGCACATGTAGGGGTTACAGGATACCCACATTGAGATGGCTGACTAAACTTCTTGCTTAATTTGCTGGTGAAATCCCCAGGGACAACCTTCATTTCTTGAAGGGAAATGATAAACTTTACCCAAATTTCTTTTATCCTCACTCGGGTCACATAAAACCTGCCTCAGAATTCCAAGCGTCTTAAAGTCATGACCCAGCCACATCTCCTCTCCCAATCACATGTAGAAACGTTCAAATTCAAATGCCACTGCTACCTGCCACCAACACACACTCTCCCCTCCAGGCCTTTCAACCTAAGGCAAGAACAGGTACAGGCAGCTAGTGGGGTCTATTCTTGGGGATTTTGCTAAGAACAGACTCTGCCAGGCACTTGGGTGTTAGTCTAGTGCTAAGGCGGGGGGTCCTCCTTTCACTGGCATCTGTGCCCTTCACAAGCCTTCTAGGCCCATGACTTTGCAGGTTTCAGGCCCCTTTCAGGAAGACTCTGTATTTTTGAATCTACCCTTTCCTTAAATAGCCAAGATGGTAAATCCTAGTCCTGCCAATTTTGAGGTGACCTGGTTGTATTCCGGTTTGGATGCACCTTAATACCAACCATCAAGCCAATGCCTAGCTGATGACATTTAGTACATGGACTTTTTTAACTCACTCGTTCAAAAACTAAAAATGAATTCCTCTTAGGAGGAATAATAATGTGATAGACTGCAAGGTCTTTCTCCAGGACAACGGACATTAATAAGTGGAAACACTGATTGGGTCTATTTTCCTGATGGACAAGGAGACACAGGAAATCCAACCTCATTCTGATACCCTGTGGTGCGCTGACAGACCCTAATGACTGCAATTACGGTTTCGTTTAACAAACAAATGACTAGACATTACAATGAAACTGTCACCCCTGCTGCATTAATCTCGCTGGACAACCATTTTCAACTGTTCCAGGCAAACACAGCCTTTGTCAGCCCTGGGACCAGATCCAGAGTCTGTGCAGAGGGCCAGTGTTCCAGGCCGTGTGTAATATAGTTCAGGCTGGTAAATCTAAACTTATCTCTCTTTCCACTCTCCTGCCCATAAGAATCTTATTGTCAATTTCCTCCCACCACCTCATACATCTGTCTATACCCTTTCCGGGTTTCCAGGCCGACGTCAAGGAACTCACACTGCAGATGGGAAAGAACTACCTTCAGGGGAGCTCGTGTAATTAGCTGGTTCCCATGCCCAGGGGCTCTGTCCCACCTGTCAGCCCTGGGTTAGGAATGTGCCCCAGTGTGGGCCAGAGGCCCCCTGAAGGCATTCAGGTGGTCCACCAGGCACCTGAGAAATTCTGGCTCTTTCCTGGCCCTATACAATTCCTAAAATAAGAAAGATGTCAACTCTTTAAGACAGGAGAAAACACTGGAGCCTGTTTCTTTGACCCTTTCTCTTGCACCGATGAGGACTTGAAGTTGAGGGTGGGTTGACTCCAGGAGTGGCCAAGCTGGGGACATGGTTGGAGTCTCTGGCCCATCTGGATGCCAAGGCCAGCTCTGCTGATGGAGCCTGGTGGTGGCACCTGCCCGGCCCTCTGGGTAGCTGTGAGGCAGAGAGCACAGTGACGCCCAGAGCCTCCCACCTGTCCACTGCCTGGGAATGCTGCAAAGGCCTCTGAGCTGCTGACCGGTCAACGGATGCCTCAGGCTTCTCTGTCCATTTGCCACTCACAGCAGGCAGCAATATTTTATTTCAGTTTAAAAGGAAAGAAGTTTTACTACATTCAAAGAGTGCTTATTGGACTCCAAGTTTGGTGACTGCACCTAGAGGCTTCATGGAACGCCTGATGCTAAAACAGATGTCAAAGGCCTTGCTGTTCTTGGGTCTTTATTCCAGACAGGGGAGCACACACTTTGGAGAAGGCTAAGCAGAAGCATGGACCGAGGGGCACTGGGCAGGGAAGGGGAGCAATGTCTGGGCCTTCAGAGTCTGTAACTGGCCTGGGTCTGGTGACGGCAGGGAGAGACGTTGGCGCCCTTATGGGGCAGCCACAGCATAGGGCATGCAGCCTGGAGGAAGGACACAGGGGTCACCCAGCTCTGCCCACCCTGTGTTAATGGAAGAGAAGAGATCCTCCAGGTAGGATTTGCTGCAACCACGCACCTGCACGAAGCCCTGGGGTGACAGGTCTAGTTTGACCACCGTAATTCCGTCCTTGCTTTATTCCATAGCTATGGCAACAAATGGTCCCAAAACAAGCCAAGTGCAGATTTTCTGGCTACTTCTTACAAGGCTTTGTGCCCTTCCAGGTCACAGCGGCAGGCCAGTAGTCAGTGCCCTGAGGTACAGACACGAGATAAACATACCCCAATCCTGAGGTCCACTGTGGAAGGTCGAGGACTGTGCCCTCCCCAGGACACTCAGACAACATCTGCAGCTCACCAGTGCTGGGAAGTGGGTGCTGATGGCTGGGGGTGAGGGGATTGGCACTGGGAGGAGCCTGGCAGCCTGGCCTGGGGGGACCACACTGTCCCAAGCACCGGCCCTGCGGAGCAGGAGCCCAGATGGATGGTTCTGTGATGAATCAGCATCATCAAATGAATGGACACACTGTGAATCATCTCGGAACAACTGCTAGGGACTGTCCTTGAGGAAATAAAACGGAACGCACGGTTTTAACAGGCACTGAAGATAAATTAAGAGCGAGGGGCCGTGGGGCTCTGTTCAATGACAAAAGGACAGGTGAGTCCCAGAGCTGGAGGCTGCAACACCACACAGGTCCTCGTACAAAGGCAGGTGCTGAGACCACACGGCCAGCGCGGTGTCACAGAGGACAGAATAGCCCAGCCCCAGGGGAAGCCAGTCCCCGCATAGCTAGGTGATGAGTGCCCAGCCCCCAGCCCCTTCAGCCGCCATGATAAATCTTTACGTCCCTGTTCTGAGGTCACCTCTCACTGCTCTACACATTTCTGCCAAAATGGAACCTCCCCGGTGATGTGTGAACTGACCCCCAACAGGGCTGACAGACTCTCCTGTGTCCTCAGGCCGCACGGTCAAACGTCATGAAGGAAACAGAAGCTGCTCCATCTTTTCTAGGACTCAGCCTCTTCTCTTCACCCGTCTGGATGTGATAATACCTCATGGTGAATTCACACGTGCTTTTATCACACAAGAGCTTTGGCACCAAAGTGCCTTAGATACAAATATTTAGCACGAACCACTAAATGAGGTTAGAGAACCACTCTCTACCAGAAAGTTATTATTATTTACTAAAAGGATGAAGCTGGTTGGTGTGGGGCTGGGTTAAGATCATTTTTTCTAAGATCTCACTAATTTTCTGAAGCTGACTGCTGACCCTCCCAGACCACAGCTGGGAGAAAACACCCATGTGGAGACGCCCACCTTCAGCCTCAACTGCCCTCAGTGGAGACTCCCGCCTGCAGCCTCATTTGCCCTCAGTAGAGATGCTCATCTGCAGCCTCACCTGCCCCCAGTGGAGGCGCCCACATACCACCTCACCTGCCCTCAGTGGAGACGCCCACCTGCAGCCTCACCTGCCCCCAGTGGAGATGCCCACCTGCAGCCTCACCTGCCCCCAGTGGAGATGCCCACCTGCAGCCACACCTGCCCCCAGTGGAGACTCCCGCCTGCAGCCTCACCTGACCTCAGTAGAGACGCCCATCTGCAGCCTCACCTGCCCCCAGTGGAGATGCCCACTTACCACCTCACCTACCCTCAGTGGAGATGCCCACTTGCAGCCACACCTGCCCCCAGTGGAGATGCCCACCTTCAGCCTCACCTGCCCTCAGTGGAGACATCCACCTGCAGCCTCACTTGCCCTCAGTGGAGACGCCCACCTTCAGCCTCACCTGCCCTCAGTGGAGACGTCCACCTTCAGCCTCACTTGCCCTCAGTGGAGACGCCCACCTGCAGCCTCACTTGCCCCCAGTGGAGACACTCGCCTGCACTTCACCTGCCCCAGTGGAGACGCCCGCCTGCAGCCTCACCTGCCCCCAGTGGAGACGCCCGCCTGCAGCCTCACCTGCCCCCAGTGGAGACGCCCGCCTGCAGCCTCACCTGCCCCCAGTGGAGACGCCCTCCTGCAGCCTCACCTGCCCCCAGTGGAGACGCCTGCCTGCAGCCTCACCTGCCCCCAGTGGAGACGGCCCCATTTGTGTACACATGCATGCACATGCACATACCTGCACAACCCAGGCAGCCCCTCAGTCCTGTGTGTATGTGCATAGGGGGGACAAGTGGGCCTGGGGGCTCTGTCCACCCCCAGAGTATTCTCTCATCTGTGCCCACTGCCATCCAGCCCAAGGCACTGGCCCCTTGACTGAACCATGGGGACAAGTCATCTGCCCAGATTTCAGTGCCCAACCCAGGAGAAATCCCTGGGCTTGTTTCTGGTCACAAACTAGACACTTGTAGAAGTCCTTTTCCTCCTCCAAGCTCATGCAGCTCCCTGGAAGGGGGAGGAGGGAGCACTAATTAAAATAAATTGCTCCTCTGCCTGCACCATGCCCAGTGGTGAGTACATGTCCACACACACACATGTGCGCACACACACACACACACACACACACACACACGGCACAGAGAACCACAGGTAACAGGTGCCACCTCCTTTTCAGGACACAGTCTAGGAAATCCTTTGGCGGGGTAGCTGTCCCCACCTGGCATCTAAGTGACCTGGGCTCCTCCTCCCTGAGGTCTCCTCTCCCAGTCCCATTGTCTCCACCTGCAGCTGGCAGAGGATGGGTATTCCACTCGCACCCCCTTGTAGAGAATGTCACCAGGAACCTAGGAAGTGCAGACATGGCCCTGTCTGGGTAAACTGTGGCCTGGCCCTTCCTTCTGCAGTGTTTTACGTCCAGAGCATTGTCTTGGTTTGGGTTCCCCTAAGAGAAGAGGCTGAGATAAGGGCTTAGGAACTGGTGGTTTATTTGGGAGGAGAGGAGGGAAGATGTGGGGTCCACATAAGCGTCTGTTGGCAGATAGGTAACAGATGCAGTCCATGCACAAGGCGGAATACCAGTCAGCCTTGAAAAGAAAGTCCCGTCATTTGCAACAGTATAGATGGGCCCAGAGGGCGTTATACTGAGTGAAATCAGCTCAATACTGAAAGACAAATGTCCCACGACCTCACATGGGGTGACCAAAAGCCTGTCTGATGAACTAGAGAGCAGAGGGTGGGGCCAGGGCTGGGGGCAGAGCTGGGAGATGTGGGTCAAAGCACAAAGTCTTAGTTGGCCAGGAGGAATGCGTTCCACAAGGAAAACATGGAAAGAGATCAGGAAGCGGGAAGGTGACCAGGGGTGGGAATTAAAGAATAAATTTTAATGAACTGAAGTCCCTTCTTGAGTTCAAGGATTTATTGTACATCAAGGAGACTAGGGGTGGTGCCTGTGGTTCAAAGAAGTAGGGCACCGGCCCCATATGCCGGAGGTGGAAGGTTCAAACCCAGCCCTGGCCAAAAACTGCAAAAAAAAAAAAAAAGAAAATAAAAGGAGACAAGGAGACTAAAGTTAATAACAATGTGTTGCACTTTTCAAAATTGCTGAGAGAGTCGATTCAACAACACACACAGAAAGGTGGAGTAATTCACATGTTAATTAGCTTGATTTAGCCATTCCACAGTGTACGCACATGTTCATATTATTTTCATATATGAAACCATCATGTTGTACAGCATAAACATGTAACTTTTAATTAGGTAATAACATTAATAAATTTAAAAATACTTGAGAAAGAGGGTTACACACGCATTGCCTGGCCCAGTCAACCATGATCAGTATGTCTCCAGGGACAGCAGCACCCCACAGCTGCCCTTTCTGACCCCAGCCCCACGCCCCCAAGTCAATGAGCCTTCCTGGGCCTGAGAAAACTCTGGCCAGAGTGCAGGAACCACGCCAGCCTGAAATCCACCCTAAGAGCCTCAGAGACCAGCTGCAGCTATAAATCTCCAGCTACACAAAGTAACAAATTCATGGCCCTGTGCTGTGATTTCGAAACATCAAGCTTGAAAGTCACACCGTACAACAAATACACAAGAGAAAACAATGTCTGTTATTAAGGTCAGCGGTGAGATTAATGTTCTGAGGCGTTCAAAGTGCCAAGAATAAAGGCATTTTTTTATTGATTTGTAATGTAAACAGATAATGTCAACTTAAAGACACACCTTGGATGAAACAAGACAGTTTGTAGACAACTGACCTTCAAGGTAAATGCCCTGAAAGTAGGAAAATATATAAAAATAGATCAGGGCGGTCAAAGGGGACCAGATGTGGGAATTAGGTGAAGAATGAGCTGTAATGAGCTCACGTCCCTTCTTGATTTCAAATTTTTTAAAGACTTTATCTGCTGGTTGCAACACAGAAGAAGAAACATCTTGAATACACTAGCATTAAACATTAATATCAAACTCTTTCTTAAAACATAAAGGGGTGTCGTGGTGCCCCATTGTGCCCTATGTAAGAATGTGTAGAAGTCAGATGCGCAGAAATACAGATAAACATTTCAAAGATAATAGTTCTCACTTCCTTATTTTTACTTAGTGCTTGTGCAAAGATTATAGAATTTTCTTTCTTTTTGTTTTCTCAGACTTTACAGGGATGAATAGAATTTTCTTATAGAGAAAATATATCTACTTACATTGAAACACTTCGTTACAAATAAAACTTATTTTCAAAATGCACTGTCCCTGTATATAAAACAAAGACACCCCCAATCTTCAGAAATGAGCCTCACATCCTGAGACTGGCTGCAATCAGGTCTCTGAACTGCTGTGATCTTGTGCGACCTTTAACCCAGCCTCACCCATCCCTGCTGGTAAGGGAGGCCGGTCACAAAGCGTCCTACAGCCTCAAGGCAGAGGGCTCCCTGCACTCTCCGAGGCTGCAACCTTGTTGGCACTGTGGGTCTGCCCCTGGTGTGAGGACCTTCATCAAGGCAGGCGACCTCCAGACCCTGGTTTCTTCTTTCTCTTCTCCACATGGGACACAAGCAGACGGCTTACAGCTCATGGCACACATGGAACCTTTCGTAGGCACAAAAGGTCTAGGTCAAAAGCACCAACGACAAGTGGCAGCTTGTGTGCAGCTGGCTGTGTGGAGGTTGGAGAAGGACCACTCGGGACAGGTGCACCTGGAGGGTGTTTAATGAAGTCTGTGCCTTGTGCACGAGCCACGGGCAGGAAGGATCACCCAGCGGCAGGTACCAAGTCTCGGGGAGGTCAGAGAGGGACCACTTGGGACAGGTGCACCTGGAAGGTGTCTAATGAAGTCTGTGCCTTGTGTACAAGCCATGGGCAAGAAGGATCAGGTTCTAGAGTCTTGGGGACACTACTCAGCAGCACATGTCCCCAGCCCCTACTCTTGCATTCCAAACACACAACTGCCATTAACGCCTGCCTCAATGTTAAGTTTATATTTCACTGAACCACAGGAACAGAAATAAAGCAGACAAATGGTATGCCAGTATGTAAACTAGAGTGACTGAGGTGGTACCAGCTACTTGGAGGGGTGCCCTGTGGGACCAGCCTGAATGTGTGAGGGTTCTGATTTGGGGAAGCTGTTTCTCTAAGGCACAAAACTCAGCTCAGCCTCCACAGATAGGGCCACTTATTATTATTAGTCCAGAGAACACCTGCCATGAGGAACAGAAAACAATAACCCCATAATTAGCCTGCCAACTTCTAGGAATGAACAACAGCCTTGAACTGCAGAAAGCAGAGAATTCTCTTTGTAATAGTTCAGTATTCTCATTGTAACCTCACTCACCCCTATGGATCTTCCAGGGGTGTTCTCTATTCCCCATCTCTGGCTCATAAAGCCCCTGAGCCATGGCCATCGGGTGCTGTCTTGATCCCTGAGGACCCTGGGCTATGGAAGTGTCTCGGGCAACTGTCTTCTGACAGCCCGTCTGAGGCCGTGTCACACTGCAAACCATCTACAGACCGTGTGCTTCTGGGAAGAGCCTTTTGCACACCCCAAGCCCCAGTCCTGGAACCATCACATATCAGCTGCTAAAAGTGTTTGAATGGGCCACCTTGATGGCTCACTCATGCCTGTAATCCTAGCACTTTGGGAGGCCAAGGCAGGAAAGATACCACCTGAGCAAGAGTGAGACCCCATCTCTACTAAAAATAGAAAAATCAGTCAGGCATTGTGGCAGGTGCCTGTAGTTCCAGCTAGTTGGGAGGCTGCACTGGGTAAAAGTGTTGCATTATCAAAGGTAGAGCTTAACCTGGTCCTTCCCACGGTGCCACCAATTCGCAATTGACAGAGCTGACCCTCACATCACTCCACTGGGTGTTGTTCATGTCACTAAAGAAACCTCAGAAACTGTCAGTGTCTCTTACTATGGCGATGAACATTCTTCTTCCAAATACCATAGAACCCGCATAGCTGGCCACCTCCCTATGCTGACTCCTCCTTACACTGCCCTAACTGTCACAGACTGGACACGCACCAAGAGTACGTACTGGTGTAGCAGGCCCAGTTCCTTATGCTGACCACCTCCTTGTGTTGACTGGTTAGTTGCAGTCGCTGGGGTGGTCAACTTTTAGTGTTTCTAGTGTATTTCTGATACTGTAATCACCTTACACATTTTATTCAAAGACCGCTTTCATCTTCCAATTGGACATCTGAATCCAACTGGACGTCTCCCTCCACCATGGTTCTAGGCTATGCTCTTGTCACCAGCAACACTAGTGTTCAGACCCTGTGTAAAATTAAACCTAGGTAATCTGTATGACAAAGAGAATATTTGGTGGCATCTATATTTGGAGTCTGGGTCTTTTTTTTAACATTTTGGAGTGACAAGTTTGTGTTTCCTAAGAAAGTTCCATCCTGAGAATGCAGCAGGCAGACACCCCCGAAGCTTTTCTTCAGCATGTAACGGGGGAAACGTCTCTCCCAAAGCTGACAAGTCTGAAACCACAGTGCCTGTTACGTTGTGCATCCTGTCCCTGGGGCTGCGTCCGGGTGAGTCACTGCTGGGCGGGGCCCTGAGACTTCAGGAGCAGAAACCCACGCGGGCCCCAGCGCTGTTATTAGGGCCCTATTTTTATATCACAGGAAGACGCAGCCAGTGCTATTCTGGTAACAGCATCATTCCTAAAGGCCTGAGGGCTGCCTGCACCCCCCTCCCTAGGCAGCTGCTCGGAGTAACCAACTCCCTCCTACAGGAACTGGCCTGGGAGACCCCCTGCCCCGCTCCCCCAGCTCCTGGCTCATGTTAGTTGAATGTGGGATTTTTCTTCTCTCCCACACTCTTTCTCAAATCCCACATACTATTTGGGGTAGGCTTTTAAGTGCCTGTCTAGGGGATATGGGGCAGGTGTCATGGAGCATGTGTAGGTGGCACGAGAGGATGAGGGAAAACAGAGGTAAGAAGACAAAAAGGTAATTACAAATATTCTTGCAGCCTGCTTCAGTCAACCTCGGAACAACACTAAGGGCCAGTGTAGGTGATGACTTAAAATTATCCCATAGACATTCACAAATACTTCCCTGTGGGACCAGGAGACTGTCCTCTCCCCACTCCTATTAGAAACAACAAGGAATGACAATAATGTCTCTTAGGTTGTCACGAAGCTCAAGTGAGATAAGGCACTTGAAGGCTCACACCATAGGGGACCCTGTGTTTACAACTGTGGCCAAGGCACTTGCCACAGGGCCAGGACTCCCCTCAAGCCATCCATCCTTTTAAATCCTGGCACCAACCCTCAGAAAACCTTCCCCTCAAAGGATGCCAGCCCACCCAGTCTCCCCCCCCCCAGGTGGAACCTGAGACTATTCACGTGATGGGGCAATGGAGAGGGGAACGGCTCTGGCTGGCACCACTTTTTGGGGGGAGATGAGAGAGGATCCATGACCAGAGAAATCAGGTGGTGAAAAGGTTTAGCAGAGAAGAAACTGTGTTTTTCAATTCTGAAGCATCTTCTGCCTGAGCTAGTTTGGTGTCTGTGAATATTTAAAACTATTAATTGGATCTCTTGAATATTTTTTAAAAGCTATTTTATTATTTTCTTCCACTAATCTTGGGTTCTCCTGCATTTGGAGTCCATCTGAGTTTTTGTGTTTTTTTTTTTTTTTAAATCATTTTGCAGGATTGAAATAAGGGACTGTGAGTGACCCATTAAACACTGGGAAGTTTCACATGACAGTTCTTAGAAACTCGGTCAAACACCCCCCACCACAACAAGTCTTTCTTTTAGCTAATCCCAGTCTCCTACTTCCCTCTAAACCACCTAATCGTATCCTAGCAGTGAGTGTTACAGCCCTTGGGACATACAGCCAGTGGTGTTGTCACTGTCATCATTGGTACCAGCGTCCTGCTCTGCCACGGCCACCAGGAGAAGTGGCCCAGGAAAGGTAGCCCTTCTTCTTCCAGGGAGCTGGTCACTGCCAGCCTATCAGTCAAACCCCTCTTGCTCAGAGTAAAGAGCACGCTGACCCCTGGTATGTCAAGGACAGCAATACTGCAGTGGACTACGGGAAATTGGCCTCGTAGGCACTAAGTTCATGGCTCTTGGCTCAAAGAGAACAATTTGGGTTTAAAATCTGCCTTATCCATACCGGGTTATATAATTCGGGGCAAGTCAGTCACCCTTTCTAACTCACTGAGCTGTTTCTGAAGCAGAGATGCCCACACCATGAGGATGGTCCCAGCCAGCCCCCAGCCAGCAGGCACTGCCCCCTGCACATTCTCCCCCTGGTCTGGGCCATGGTGGTGTTTCCTTAGCCTCATCCTTGGTCTGCCTGGAAATCACCTACTAGTTTTCAGGGCTCAGGGCTAGCCTGAGAAGTGCTCAGAAGTAACCTTCCTCAACCACCCCGAGAACAGCACATGCCCCGTGTCCCCCAACCCCCAAGGAAGAAGGCTATTGTCCTCAGCTGCCAGCTCCATTACCATCACGTGAATATCCCCACATCACATGAAGAAGGGAAGAGAAGAACTCTCAGACACAAACCACCCAGTCAGAGTTCTCACTCCATGTCTGGGACAGATCTTCCCAGTCACTCTGTCATACGTACATTTTTACCACGTCGCACATCTTGAAATAATAAACCACAAATGCTTTCTATTTTAATACGCAGTGTTCTTAAATGCAACTTAAATTTTCAAATTTCAAAATGTATGTTCTAGCAAAGTTTTAAGAGTGCTGAGAGACTGCCCCGTGTGAGGGCTGCAGAGTGACAGGGACACACGCCAAACGCTTTCAGCAGAGCCTGTTCCCTCCCAAGGGCGTCTAGCTGTCCGAGTTCTATGGCCACCAGGTAACTTTAGTGTCAATATTAGTGAAAACCTATAGAAATATTTTTATCTGCCAGGTCTTTTTATGTATGTTGTTTTATTTAATGATTACAATACGATATGAATTAAATAAATGGAGGCTCAGAGACATTAATTTACCCAAGTACACACCTGAGCACATGGCAGAGGCAGGATTTTACTCCATGCCTGAAGGCTTGAAAATCTT
Source organism: Otolemur garnettii (assembly GCF_000181295.1). NCBI lineage: Eukaryota > Metazoa > Chordata > Mammalia > Primates > Galagidae > Otolemur > Otolemur garnettii. The sequence continues at coordinate 4,832,447 of NW_003852509.1, forward strand.
GCCTGTTCTATGCTGCTTGGCTTAGAATTGGAATTAAAACAGAGTAAACACCACGAGTGAAGATGCCTGGAACCGGAAGCTCTGCTCATGGCAGCAAGGGCTGGGATCTTCCTGCCCCTGGTGTGTCTTGTGGACTCTGACTGCCCACACTCGTGGGCCTGCCCACAAAACCACAGCTCCCGCAAGAGCTCTGTCTTTGTAACGTAAGGATAGGAGCAGCCCCTATCCCATAGGCTGCTCTGGTTATTAAGTGAGTAAATACACTTCCAGCGCTTGGAACTCTTCCTGACAAACAAACATTTGCGGTCATTTTTAGCAGTGCACTCTATAGATTAGCAAAGTCAACTAATTAGATCAAATATCAATATCAGGACACACACTTGCATATAAACACCAAGCACTGCCAAATCTAACATCTAAAAATAAATAATTGCCAGGCTCGTTATGAATGGCCCATCTTTGCCTGAGACTATTTTATTTGCTCTATGAATTGAAGTGATCGTGCAGCTCCCCAGCCAATGGCCTGCCTCACACCTGTCCCTGCAGGTGCCCCTCATCTGCCCTGAGCATGGCCCTGCCCTGAGGCTCCCTCCCCGCTGCAGTCTCAGATTTGGGTTGCTGTAGCCTGACACACAGCTCCACGTGTCCCGATAGTCCCCTCAGGAGGCATCTCTAGGGAATCACACCAGGATGCTTCAGTAACACCCCAGCTCCCCCTGGCAGTCTCCAATATTTCTTCCTGCTTGTTCAGTGAGCTCCCAGTCCTCATTCTGATGGTCACATATTTCCAATTTGCTCTAACCTCAGACCCCCAACAGCTCCATGGGACAAATCTGGGCCATTGGTGGGCATGGCAGTCCACGAGCCACATCGTGGACACGTCTGTGGTGCTGGTTACGTCACTGCTGCCCTACTCAGCAAAGCTCAGCTCCACATGCTCTGCCAATAGTCACCAACCTACGGGGCAAAACTGCCCTTCCTGTCCCTGACATGTGGGAGCAGTCTGGACCCTGTGACATGCCTGCTACAGAAGGTACTTGAGCTCCTGCTCTGGGCAGAGTCAGTGGCCTGGGGGAGCTAAGTGCCCAGGTTGCCGTCCAATAATGGGATTCTGGGCAAGGACGACTGACCATCAAACTGAACCTCAGTTCCCGCTGACATAATCCTGTCTGGACCACAGAGTCAGCTCTGACCACATGACCTGGTAGTCAGTCTCACACTGACATCCCACGTGTAAAGAGACTGGGTTTTGTTCATCTGTAAACAGTCGGGGACCTCAGGCAAAGGCACCTGCGCCCAGCTCCTTCTTTCCATTTGTCTCTAAAGCAGGGATGTCACAGTCACCCCGGAGCCCTTCTGGGAATTTACAAAGGTTTATAGGGTGCGTACAGCACCTGGGGAGGGATGATCTATTCAGACAAGGCAGCGGTCCGACATAACTGTCACTGCATGTTTAGAATACTGGCTAGAAATTCCTTTGAGCCAAGAATCAGCTCCTTGTCCAGAACCAGCGACGGGGCTAATGACTCTGGTCATGGTCTGAAGAAGGCTGCAGCCACCTGCAGGGGCTTCAGGAAACCACACTCATAAAATTCCACTCTTCACCTTCAATCTGGATTATTCTGTGGTATTTAAGTTCACCTAAAATGTTAACTTCCACCAACTATTTACACACAAGAAACAAGAAGAACCTGTTTGCGTGGAAGGTCCTGATGTCATCTGCTGTGGAGGACTGTGGGGACAAGGTGGTGCCACACGTGGACTGAGAAAGGCAAGGTAAGTTTGTGGCCTGCACATGGTGCCTGCAGTGAGCACATTATGGCCAGGTCACCCAGTGACAGGCCCCGGAAAGGTGCTGTGGAGGCTGGGTCTTAACTGGGGAGGGCCAAGAGGGAACTTCCTAGAGGATGCACAAGTTCAAGCTCGACTGGGTGCTTGTCACATGGGCATGTACATAGCCAGCCTCTGGGCATTTCACTGTATGCAAATTATAAGTCAATCCAAAAAAAATAAAAAAATCTGCCTTTATAAAAAATTACAATTCAGGTCCTTATTTTGGAAAACAAGTTCACATCAGTGAAAAGGCGTACCCGTTTTGACTTATTTATTCAACTTTATGAAACTGATAAAAATACATATGACACAAACACTCAAGCAACTCTTTGCAAGTGTTTCTCCATTCAGATAAAAACAAATTATGTTTTCACTTTAATTGGCTAGTATAAAACACGAAGTACTTTAACTATATTTTCTCCAAGAATCTCCATTTCTAGGGAAATACTTTAACTTTCCATCTCCTTGTCATTTGTTTTCCCATAATTACTTGTAGACTCTATATTTCAATCTACGCTTGGCAATAATTCGGTTATAAATATAAGGGAATGCTTTGAATCCTAAAACGTTTTTATTGTATAGTTCAAAATTTTTATACTTCCATTTATGTTTCATAAAAATATTATAACTCTGTGCAAGTGTATATTAATGTAGTATTTGGTATCATTTTTAATGTTTTTAAACACAAATTATGATTGCAGCACACACAGAAGAACACACTCATTTACAAGTACAATACCTAGGTGACTAAGAGAGTTAATATAACTACACAGTGCCATGTTTATTTCATGGGCCTGACTAAAAAGAAATTTGGAGAAAAATGTGGGATTGACTCCCCCAGCCATGGTGCCCCTCGAGGGGCAGAAATCTTATCTGGAAGGTGTGACCAGCACGGCTTTGAGCATTCTTGGAAAGCTGGGGACACACAGTCAGCTTGCTGATCTCAAGAACAGGCCCTTCTCCCTTCACCCTCGTCCTGAGCGGCCCCCTATTGGTTCTGGGCCACCCTGCCCAGAGAAGCCCAGCAGATAAGGGGGCTCTCAACATTTCTGAAATATTAGGTGATTGTGTCTCTCAAACAAAAATTGGAGAAATACCACCTACCCCATTAACTTCCCTTGGGAGGTTGAGGGGTTAAAAAATTAAGTCTATAAAATACTCCAGGCACTTTGGTATTGTACAAAGGTGTAAACAAGTCACTTTATATTTCTTTTTAAAGCCAGTTGAAGTGAGTATGTGCTCTTAAAACCTAACTCTGGGGATAATATGAGAGTTTTACAGCAGAGGCATAAAGTAAATCCTCAGGGACCTAGGCGGGTGAACTGGGCCGCAGGTGCACACTCCCCAGGGCACTGTCAGCTGCAGGTGCACACTCCCCAGGGCACTCTCAGCTGCAGGTGCACACTCCCCAGGGCACTGTCAGCTGCAGGTGCACACTGCCCAGGGCACTGTCAGCTGCAGGTGCACACTCCCCAGGGCACTCTCAGCTGCAGGTGCACACTCCCCAG
>NW_003852509.1:4836102-4840142 GCF_000181295.1 Otolemur garnettii
CTCTCAGCTGCAGGTGCACACTCCCCAGGGCGCTCTCAGCTGCAGGTGCACACTCCCCAGGGCGCTCTCAGCTGCAGGTGCACACTCCCCAGGGCAGGGGCAAGAGAATCCACAGGGACCTATGCAGGCAACTCAGCTGCAGGTGCACACACCCAAAAGCAGGAGCAGGAAAATCTGCAGATACCTTGGCAGGTGAACTGGGCTGCAGATGCATACTCCTGAGGGCAGGGCAGGGGTGCTGAGCCTGGGCAGAGGACAGTCTGCCCTCCTAGCTGAATGAGCCCTCAGTGGGGCCACATCTAGCATGGGAGACTGTCCCTAGGTCTGTCCCACTTACCAAACACCAGAGGGGTCAGAATGTACTGGCAACCAGCAGGCCATCAGGGAATAGTCACCAATATGATTTTCTTCAACAAAGTGGACATTTTGTGTATTTCCCAAAATCCATCCAAGCTGAGTTTGATAATTAAACTGTATTTATATCTTAGAATCTATGTAAAATTAAGTAGTAAAATTTACCTGACAAAAAGCAAAGGAGACACCTAACTTTTCACCAAATTGGCATTTCTTTAAATACTGGACGAAACCAAATGCTGTGCTCATTGCTAGTTGACGTGCCCATTTGGCTGTTTTTGCAAGGATGTCTGTTATTAGAGCTAGTAGCAGGACAGACGTACAGAATGTGTGGGAGTATCAATCCCGGGATGCACTAATTAACTACAGAGGGAAACAGACCACTGGCCACCAGAGACTTTCTGGAAGTATGGGTTTTGTGCTAATGAGAAAAGAACAATTAATAGCCTAACCTTGCCAGCCGAATGACATACAGCGATAACTCTATAAATCACTTCAGGGAATCTACCTGCTTATTATGCACATTTAAGCAAACTAACATCTTCCTGAAATTAATCTTCCATGCTGGGCAGTCCTCTGGGAGGCCGTGGTCCTCTCCCAAGGCTTAGGACACCCCTCAGTTTGGGTCCAAACGTCTGTGCCCTGAGCAAATGGGTGCCCAACGCAAAGCCCTTGTGTGCAGACAATTCGGGCGCAACACATCACTGAAGCGTCAGTTGATGCTTCCTAGAACTACTATGGTCTGAATGTCTGTGCTCCCCGTCTCAATTCAACTGATTCTTCGGTTGACATCCTCACCCCCAAGGTGGCAGTTTGAGGAGGTGGGGCCCTTGGGAGGTGATGAGGTCATGAGGGTGGAGCCTCATGAAAGGAATTTAAAGGGGACCCTGCAGAAGAGGCCACAGGCCAACTCTTCTCTTCTGCCTTGTGAGGACACAGAAGGTGCTGTCTGTGAACCAGAGAGCAGCCCCCGAGAGACACCAGACCTGCTGGGGCCTTGGCCGTGGACTCCCAGCCTCTAAAAGTATGAGAAATAATTTTTATTATTTATAAGTGATCTATATTTATGCCTACTCCAGTCTTCCCCCACATCCACGAAAAGTCCAGAGGCTTCTCCATAACAGATGGAGCTCGGGCTAGGAGACCACCATTCGATCCAATGTAACGGAACAGTGAGAGTCTGACACTCACGACATGACGTCTGTCCTGAGCAAAAGATATGCCGGGAACACACAGAGAAAAGACAAATAGCTCTCTGGCCACTGGCAAGGAATCTACAGTACACCTGTGGGTCGCAAGACAAACCAGAGAGCTGAGTCTCAGGGATGGATCCGGAGGTGCTATCAATGTCCCTCATCCACAGAGCGCTAGCCACACTCCCCTGCCAGCTCAGAAACCAGGACGTTAGACCACATCTAACCACTGACTAGATGATGTCAGCCATGTTATAATATACCAAGGTAAGGATAATTTCAACAAATCATTAATGCAGTATCTACAATGATCTCTAGAACTTAGGGACTTTTCCCAGCCTCTGAAACCAGTTCCCGACTGTGCTGAACACATTGATTTGTGCACTGGCCCTATCTAGTTCAGTGGCGAGTCTGGTTCTTGCCTCTGTTACTTCATGAGAATGTGGAAAGGAATGAGATGGTGCTGGTGGGACGATTGCTGCCACGGCCTCCTCAGCCGAGCACCTCTCGGAGGAGCCCTAGGTGCCTGCCCTGGGCCGGGATGGCACAGCGCTGCCCTCGTACACTCCAGCTGCCGTCCTGTTCTCCTTCATGCTTCACACCCTCTTGCTTAGCCCTTTTTTCCCGCCATCCACACAAGGAAATACCAAAGGGCATGGGATTGAGATTTACAGGATCCAGGCTCCATTTCTGTCACTGAACTAGTTATGTTCGTGAGGAAACTGAGAGGGCAGGGGCTCCCAGGACGGCCCTTCTGGCTGTAAGGTTTACGGCTCTGTTTATTATTCTGCATCTTGCTCAGATACTCAGAATACACACCCAAAGGACAGAGCTACCATAGCTCACAGGAGCTCCGGAAGATGACCTTAGACTGGTACTTACTGGGTGACTAACACATGGCAGGCGCCTGCCAGCTTTCCCAAATGCACTAGCCCACTTCAAACTTAATTTTGTGAACACGAACAGCAGTCATAGCTGACAGCACATGACCTCCCCAATCCTAGTGGATAACAGACGAGGGGCACAGGGTTTAAAGCTAGGTTTGTGTAAATCCACACTCCATGTGCTTTCCTCCATCCCATGTGGTCAGATGATGATTATTTAAGATTTGTGTCTCAGTGAAACACAGCTGAGAAGCAAAGAGCCAGCTCACCACTCACCCAAAGTGGACTGAGGATAAAGTTATTAGCGGTGCTGATATTTAAGTTGTCTCCATGAGTTTGACAAAATTTATCCATAGCAAAACATAAGGGATGTTCTTACTGCAATACCTCTAAATTTCCCAAATACAGCCTGGTGTGTAGTCAGGCTAACACTGTACTGACGTACTGACATATGGACCCAGAATATAATGTTCTTGCTTAAATTACATATGATCAAATCAAACTTTTATTAAAAAGTATCTTTTTTATAAGTAAAGGATTTTTTAGCTCACAGATACAATGTAATTTTTATAGCACATGATACTCAGCTAGGGTCTCTTGTCTCGCTGTGCCACAGGGATTCTCAGAAAACCTAGCCCCACACATTCATGCATTGACTTCCCTGATGAAGTGCTTCCTTGGGCTAAATTTCACATGACTTCTTCAGTTTAAAATAAAAAATTAAGCACTTGAAAGCATTTCTGGCTCACTATAGATTACTAGTAAGTAATTTCATGGCCTTTGGCATCAGTGTCAGTAGATAAATTTTAACATTTGACAAAACAGATTCCACTAGATCTGAAGACAGAATACAGTAAGGAAGTATGTGTGTGGGAGTCCTAGATTAATTTTATTGGGAAGTGAATTTATTTACATGCTCCAATCCAAACTCTCTAATAATATCTGACTGCTTTTATAAAGAAAAATATAATTTTCACTCTTGGGGGAAAGAGGGGAGACAATTAATTTTCTCATCACCATAACAGGAAGGGCAGATGAACAATAAGAGCCCTCTCAGAACTGCCTCATGCCTACAATTGTGGGACTGGGGCTGCCTTCTTCCCTCATCCACTTAGAATTCTGCAAACAGAGATAAGAAGCAGCTGCTACAGTCTAGATGGTGATGATGATGTAGAAGAAGATGATGATGGTGTTGGTGGTGATGATGATGATAGTGATGATGACAGTAGTGATGATACTGATTATGATGATGATGATAATGGTGGTGGTGACAGTGAGGATGATGATGTCGAAGAAGATGGTGGTGGTGGTGATGATGATGATGATTATAGAAGTAATAGTTATAATGATGATGGGGGTGGTTATGATGATGATGGTGATGATGGTGACAGTGATAGTGATGATAGTGATTATGATGGTGATGATGGTGGTAATGATGGTGGTGATAATGGTGGTGGTGATGATGATGGTGGTAAGGATGGTGGTGATGATGATGATGTAGAAGAGGATGATGGTGGTGGTGGTAGTGATGATGATGATGCTTACACAGGTAATAGTTATGATGATGGATGATGAGGTGGTTATGATGATAATGGTGATGACAGTGATA
>NW_003852509.1:4840837-4852715 GCF_000181295.1 Otolemur garnettii
GTTATGATGATGGATGATGAGGTGGTTATGATGATAATGGTGATGACAGTGATAGTGATAGTGATAATAGTGATTATAATGGTGATGATGGTGGTAATGATGGTGGTGATAATGGTGGTGGTGACAGTGATGATGATGATGGTTATAGTGATGATAGTGATTATGGTGGTGATGATGGTGGTGATAATGGTGATGGTGACAGTGGTGATATGATGATGATGATGGTGGTGATGGTGATGATGGTAGTGATAATAGTGATTATAATGATAAGGATGGTGGTGATAATGGTGGTGACGGTGATGATGATGATGATGATGACGTAGAAGAAGATGATGGTGGTGATGATGATGGTGATAGTGATAGTGATGATAGTGATTATGATGGTGATGATGGTGGTGATAATAGTGGTGGTGATATGATGATGATGATGTAGAAGATGATGATGGTGTTGGTGGTGATGATGACAGGATAGTGACAGTAATTACGATGGTGATGGTGGTGGTAATGATGGTGGTGGTGATGATGAAGAAGATGATGATGATGGTGTTGGTGGTGACAATGATGGTACAGAGGTGACAGTTATGATGACAGTGGTGATGGTAGTGGGGAGGGTGGTATTGATGATGGTGGTGGCAATGCTGATGTCTATGATGTATGTATGTGTAGACTTATCATACCCCCTATAGAATGGTACTTTTTATTCCTGTTTTCCTTTTTCCTGGAATTCTGAAAAATTTACCTAATTCCCATCTCATTCAACATCTAGCTCCATCCCCATGTTCAGTTCTGTCACGTTCAAGTCCTAAGCCCTTGGTCAGTGTTCAGCATCACTTTTATGACCCATACTACAGTCTGGGCATAGCTTTATCATAAATCATTAGCTCAGTCCAACCCTGGCTGACGTGCCTGTCTCCCTCCCTCTACCTGACCTTGGACTGCACATGCTGACACTGCAGATACTCAGGGAACTTCAAGTGAATGAACAGATGCTGCTGCCCAGTAATATTCTAGGAATAAACAGTTCAGATTTCCTCAGATCAATAATAATTGATTTCTTACCAACTATCCTAAAGAAGTTCACTATCAAAATTATTAAAATAAGGTTAAATTGTATTAATATAATTTTCAATTTTTACTCAATGTGAGTTACTTATTACCATCTGATTATTATAACTTAGGTTGTTGGCTCGGTGCCTGTGGCTCAAGCGGCTAAGGCACCAGCCACATACACCTAAGGTGGCGGGTTCGAATCCCCAGCCCGGGCCCGCCAAACAACAATGATGGCTGCAACCAAAAAATGGCCAGGCATTGTGGTGGGTGCCTGTAGTCCCAGCTACTTGGGAGGCTGAGGCAGGAGACTCGCTTGAGCCCAGGAGTTGGAGGTTGCTGTGAGCATGATGCCACAGCACTCTACCCAGGGGGATAGCTTGAGGCTCTGTCTCAAAAAAAAAAAAAAAAAAAAAAAAAAGAACTTAGGTTGTTAATTCATGTTTAGGATCCCTTGGGCCTACTCCATACTATAATCTTATTAGTTCATACAGAAACCCCATGGGTTTGCTGCTCATAAGATTCTGCCTACCCCGCTGCCAGGGAGCCCTGCACCTGCCTATGGCAGACCTGACTCCTTCCTTTGTCTTCTCTCTCGGCAGCTCGCTGAGAGGTGTGAGGTGTGTCGGCCTATTTTCCAGAGTTATTTGGTTTGAGCAAGCTAATCACTTCCCTCCTTCTTCTGAAATTGCTGTGGCCAAGAGATATAAGACAAATCTCCTGGGACCAAAACTTATGAGTGATTTATTCTTTTGAATTTGATGCATCTGCTTTTCCTCCTTCTTCTCCTTCTTCTTTTTTTTCTTTTAGGTCACATAAGTCAGGAGGCTTTTATAAATGTTTATTATTTTGCATTCAAAACTCATAAGCTACCTACATACCATTATCATTATTTGCATGGGAAAAATTATGAAACTATGCTTACGTTTACCTGAGGTCATTTCTTAATTGTATGTGAATTTTATTTTTTGACAAATAATGATTTTATAATTTATAGAGGTTGCACACAATGTTACGTGATATGTTTACAATGAGGAATTATTGAATTGAGCATTTTTTGAACCTGAGAGATTCAACTGCTTTATGATGTAGACAGGAGACTTAGTATTATTAGAAAGGATAAAATAATTAAAGAAATAAACACTGCCAAATTGCAGGGGCATATCTCACGGTCATTCTACCCTTCTAAAAAATTGTCAGCATAACAGGGCAATTCACAATTGTAAAGGGAGGTGAAATACTGTCTTTTCCTACCCACTGAGCAAAGGCTCTCCTACTCAAAGGCTCTCCCAGCACTTCTGGGGATTAACACGAGCAAACCCTCTGACAATCAGAGTCCAACTGGATGGCAAATTCAATCATCGACCACATCTTCACAGCTGGCTCAGTACTGGCTAAAGAGTGTCACTACAGGCAGTGGTGGCATCTGGAGCACACACACCAGGTGACTGTGACTTCTGCGGACTTGGGAGGCAGCCAGGTAAGAAGAAAAATGTGATGTAAGCATTTGTTTAAAAAAAATGAAAAAAAAACAGGTTAAGACTGATAAAGTGTCAAAGAGGCCCAGGGAAGGGTGGGGGCAGCCATCAGTGTGGACAGGGGTGTTGAGCAGTGAAGGAGCAGGAACCTCCTCTGGACAAGCCCAGATAGCAGAAAACCCAGGGCTACCTCAGGGAAATTGCCCAGAGTTTTCTCAGGAATTAACAAAATTTCTTAAAAATATTATTGGAAGAAAAAAGTTAGCAGCAACAACAAAAAACTTGATAATGGTTAAAATTGCACCTGATAAAGTGTGTTACTATCTAAAAAGTATCATAACTATTAACTATTCCCCCAAAAATATTTTTTTCTAAGATTTAACATGGGAAAATTAGACTTTTAAAAATTGATAGCCACAGACACAAAAAAATCAAGGTAAAGGCAGCTAAAAGTTGTGAAATTTTAAGAGTTTCCAAAAAACTAAAAAAGTAAAGTCATAATACTGGTCATTAAATATGCACTGGAAATACCTGAGCTAAAAAACATAATTTTAAGAAATAAAACTGAAATAGAAATCATCTTGCAGCAATGTGTGGTACACTGATTTTCAGCCAGGGTGCCGCAGCACACAGCTGTGCCCTGAGAGGGTTTTAGGTGTGCCAGGAAAATTTTTAAAGATCATTAATTAAATTATTTTCAAAGGAAGTTCAAAGGCATCTCCACACCAACCTCCACAGCAGCACCTCTCCCTCGCTCCCAGGCTCTCCTCAGAAAAGATTCCCATAGGAATCTCCTCTGGGCTCATGGAGCTGGAGAACTGTGCCATTTTGCACTGCTCTCATTTTGCGCCTGTTTCCATAGGCTGAGAGTGCAGAGACCGGCACTGCCTCCCTGACACGAGAATCGCAGTGCCTGGACTGCACATCTCCTCATCAGAGCACTTTCCACACAGAGCCATAGGAAACTTCCTAGGAAAGAATCACCTCTGATTTAAGATTAATACTGACACTTATCTATTTTTGGCTCAAAGGAGTCAGAACAGCAAAAACCTCACAAGTAAAAGACCCAGAAGGCGAGGCCCGTGGCTTTGAGGCACCTCTTCCCCTAACTCACCTGGTCTCTGGTGTTGGGCTCAGGGCACGACCATGATGCTTAGGGAGGCTTGGTGGCTCCCACCCTCCACCCTGGGGTGCTCCCAGGAGGCAGGTCTCCTTCCCAGCCCTTTGCATGGGGACAGAACGTGGCTCCATCCATGCAAACCACAAAGCAAAATAAGCAGCCGCAGGCACTTAGGAGAAAACCTTGTCCCCGCTACAGAGGAGGGCCCAGCACCACCTCACTGGCACAGTCTCCCTGGGAGCAGGAAGACGTGTCCTCAGGGGAAGGATATAGCACAGACTGAGTCTCACAGGGATCTCACTCCCAAGGCCCGAGCAGTTCCCCATGAGCTCTGGTACACAAGGATGCAGGTTCCTAATGTTGGAAGCTCTTGTCACAGGGACGCATCAGAAAGCAGCCACCTGATCACTGGCAGAGCTCTTGGCCCATGTCCGACTCACCACTACCATGAGAGGCCTCACTGCTCACACCAATTACCATGGGATGCGGCAGTGTCATAAACGGTCCTGAGGCAGGTGCTCTGCTGCCCAGGCCTCACCCGGGTTCTGCACAGAGCTTGGCAACTGTGTTAGTGGCCTACAAGGCATTCTGCTCCTAAAAAGCATTTTGCTCAAGTTCACTACTCAACCCATCCTACAGTTTCCCAAGTCTTTGGAATCTGCATGCACAGTCTGCTTCCTGCAGGGAAGGGCCCCAGAACAATGAACAGAGGCATCCCCTGCCTACCCTTCCACTCCAGCCTAGCTCTACCCAGCATGAGGGAATAGGTCCAGAGGGCGAAGGGAATGCAACACTGCCTGGAAGACAGCGCAGCCTGTGACCATCCTCTGCAAAGTTTAGCAATCTTTGCATGCAGACTCCCAGGAGGCAAGGGGCAGGTGTGAGGGAGGCACAGAAGTGCCCTCCAACTCAGGTGGTAGTTTCAGCATCTATAGGATGCAGTGAGGGAGGATAAGATACACCATCATCTCCCACAACCCACCAGCCCTCCATGCCCTGAGAGCCAAGGTGCCTCACACACACACTCTGTTCCACCTGTCCTGAGTCCTGCAGGAAACATCAGAGCTACAGGGAGATGGGCCTTGTGGGCCTTCCAGCTGTGCAGAGAGCATGGCCCTCATGACCCCCAGCCCAGCAGCCCCTCGGGCAGCCACGGGGCTCCCTCTGGGATCCCTGGGCTGGGGCCATGTCCACCAGTGGCAGACCCCAGCTGGACAGAGACTCTGGATGCATCCAGTGCCCAGCGAGACAGGATAACTGCATAAGACTCCCTCCACCTCCCAGTGTTCCATCACTAAACTATGTCATGAATTTAATACCATAAAATTAAAAAGTACACACACAAAAATTATCACTGTAAACTTTCTCAGCTCTAGCATGGAATTTAAATGTGTCCACTCATATTTCATAATTGTTTACACTAAATGTAATTTGCACCTACTAGATTATTATGTAGCTTAGATTTTGATAATTTAAAAACTGGCCTCATTTTTTCCTGTATTTATGGCCTCTATTCTTAACAACGCAAGCGAGTTGCACGTGTTTTCTCAACAAGAGGAAATAGACTGCTGTAATTGATTTGTTTTCATTTATTGAAAAAAAGTTCCTTCCTCCTGCATCTAAGATACCCCCATCATCAGTGTGTGTTGTATTTTAGCCACTGCTGAATTTAATACTGCTAGAAACAAATGTCTAATGGGTTTCGACACACCTACACAGACTCTGGGACACAGTCTGTGCAAATATTTGCTAAATGCATAAATGAATAACCGCATTCTACATTCAGTATGAGACTAAGATGAGCTGCCGACCTATCTTCAGTCTGGTTCCTCTGTGAAAGTCTCCTCCCATTTGTCTCCTGCTTGTGGAATCCCACCCACTGGTTTACAGCCTTGAATGGAATGAGGCCCACGGAGGCCACCTGGGGCCAAGAAGGCTCTACGGTCCCCTGAAGACTGTGGTCTGAGACATCTGGGAGAGGCCTGGAACTGAGTTCTCAGCGCCGGCCCCCGGGCAGTCGTGGCACACACCTGACTTTGCATTTATTCCTCTTCATAAACCCCAGGGAAGGTGGCCTGTCTTATTCCACTGTGGTCCCTGCTGCGTCCAGCATACTGAGGCCGTGAACACAGGAAGCCACTCTGAGAAACACACAGGTGCCTCCATGGAGCCCAGCATGGCCTCCACCAGGAGCCCAAGGATGGGTCTCTCCTTCTCGCTGGAGCAGTTCATTTGTCTGCCTGGGGCTGGATGCTAAGTGTTCGGAAACAGAGACTCAGATTCTTGAGTTTGATCTGTGGTGCAGGCTTCACTTCTCACAGTTGTTCAAACCCTAACACATTTCATGCTGGTGCCACCTCAGGTGAAGGCGAGCTCCTGACGTAAGGCAGAGCCTGCAAACGCCAGCAGAGATTGCCCTGCTCAGGGTGGGCATCAGGCTTTCACTGTGGAGTCAGAAGTACGTCTGCAGGGAGGTCTCTGCCCTGTGCCCGGCGCCCACGCATCCCAGTGGGACTCTGTCCCTCACTCAGGCCGTTTGCAAGATCACTGAGACCTCTACTGACTCTAAGCTTTCTGATCTCTGCTGCAGAGGGAGCCTTTGATCAGGGAGGTCTTTGATCCTGCCCCTGACACACTTGCCTTTCCATTCAATGCTCAGTTAACACCTGTTGCCTTTTAGACCTTGGGGCCATGATGGTCAGTCTACATAGAATATTTACACAGCTATGATTTAATCAAAAAATAAAATAAAATAAAAGTGAGCTCATGGGGCTGCCCGTGACAACATCTGCCTCGTGGGAGATATGGTGTCTTTACAATTTGTCATAATGCAAACTGTTAATAAATGTAAGATCTGTTTTTTAATTTATTATTATTGATAATTTAGTGATAATACCCATAAAACTAAATATACTACAATAGGCTAAGTATCTTATCACTTCTTTAAATACCATTGGCAACAAATTGCTTATAAATAAATCAAATAAAATACTATACAATTAGAGAATGCATCCACCAGCGTCTTGATTGGCTATTTCTGCCATAGCTAAGAGGAAAACACAGACTAGTACCAGTCTTCATCACTTACCTGATTGCTGGAATTATATTCAAACAACAAACACAACCAGACTGAAAACAGCCCTGACCTGGTCTTCAAGGTGGAGAAAACCTGCACACACGGCTTTCCTGACAGGCTTGGCCGTGGCTTGGCCCAGGGCTCAGCGCGCCATCCTGCTTTTTAATTTGCACCATGCTGACTTTACGACCCTCACTGTCCTAGAGTTAGCTTTATTAAGCACACAAATTTAAGTAAAAACTATTGGAGCCTGACTAAAACCAGCATCTCTTCTAGGGTCTGTATGAAGAACTAAATTGTTACCATGAAACTGGCGAAATAACATGCATAAAATAAAGACATCCAAAGTTAAAAAAAAAAAGTGCTGTATCCTTGTCTGTCTATAATACAGGATCTCTGCAGCTAGAGAAAGTTCTGCGCATGCCCACACACACCCAGGAAATCCAGGCAGAGGCTGTCTCTTTCTTGCCCTGAGGCCTGGGGTTAAAGGCTGCCCTTTGCCAAGAACAAAGACCCAGAGGATGGGTGCAGTACCCACAAATCACTGAACCACCAGAAACACAGATCGAAGACATCGTGCTCTGGACAGGTTTCTGCCAAGTTGAAAAGCGGGTGTTTTCTAAATAGCAGCCTAAACATCATCCTGCCAGGCAGTGTGCAACAGTGAGAGAATGATCCAGAATGCTTGGGCCAGCTGTGTCAGCTCTGGGCTGCAGGACAGGAGCACTGTCCTGGCAGGGCACAGAAACAGCCCCGCCCCATGGGCAGCATCACCTTGTCTCTGTGACACCCCCAGCATCCCAAGCACTTGAGGAGATACTTGCGTTTAATTCCACTTTAACCTCAAGAGGGAGGCAGGAGCAGCCCTGAAGGCCCAAAATCGGTGTGGTGAAACTGGGATCTTGGCAGGTTGGGGAATCTGCAGACACTGACGCTGCAGCTTTGTTTAATCTCATTTAGCTGCTCAACCAATAAACACAGAGCAAGTTTTCACTAGTTCCTTGAATACTTCACTGGAATTTTTCAATTTGCGATTGAAATCACATGACCAGAGTGCCAGATAACTACAATGGCCATATGCAGAATGAGAATGTATTTAAAATGGCCCGGGTAGCCTACTATTCCTACTTTTGATCAGTGAAGGTATTTTTTTCTGTCTCATACAAATATGGACAGAGAAATCCAATACACAAAAGAGTGCACTGGTTCATGCGTTATCTAACTGCTTTGCACAGCCAGTGTCGTCCACAGCCCAAGTGCAGCACTCTGTACATGAACTCTGGCAACTGTGCACAGATTGCTCTGCGGATACGCAGCACATCTTAGTAGCCTGGGCTCTCCACTGTTTTCACTCTCACTTGATGAACCAATTCTGGCGGTAAATAATTTCCTAAAAGTCACATTCATTATTCCTGATACCTCTGTTCACACTGTTTAATTGCAGCAGTTTTGTTTAATTGCAACAGTTTCCTTAACAGACTAAATAATGTAGGACACCTGAGATGCATAAAGAAGTCATTTGACTTCACTGGTCAAACAAGAACCAAAGAAGCATTTCCTGAAATTTACAATAGCATCAGCTAAATTTAGGCACCTTGATATTTTCTGTATATTTTTACATCGGATATCTTCTTAAAAATCATACAAATCCCTCAAAGGGGTTCAATGACAAAACCCGCGTCTGCACTCAATGCTAACAGGTACACGTCCTCATCTTTGTAGAAATGAAAGAAAAGTGAAATGTATAGAAAGTTCCGTACCTTTGAACAGGATCAGTCCACGCAAGTTCCCTTTGATTTTAGTCAGTTTCAGTTCCATGGGTCATGTCCTTTGGAAAATGGAAGGTAAGGATCCCACTAAAGTGATTAATACACAAGAAAACAGACTTTACAGTTGTCCACGAGGACAGAGTCACCAACAGAAACGTTAAGGGGTCTGTATGATTCTGAGCCGCCAGCATCAACAAGGCTCGTTACCTCGGGCGGCTCACGAATGGCAAATCACAAACGGTAGTTTGTGGGTTTAAAGGCATAAAAATGGAGTAGGTTCTACGTAAAGCCAATCATTTCATTGTCATTTTCCAAATTCATTAAAAGAGAAATTTCTAAATATAAAAATGTCAGTTTTAGAAAGTCACTCATACACACCCCTGGAAATGTATAATTACGTATGAATTAACCCAAATTATTCAAAGTATAGTGATACTTATTGTAAATCAAGGATAAGGTGAAATCTGGCATTCTCAAATCTAAGTAAATGAAACATCTTGACACACATTGTATTCTGAGGGAACAATCAGATACTTGTCTGTATATTTGCACACACAGACATGTGAACGTGCAAAACGAGATGATATCTTCTTTCTGTGTAATGCAGTGTAACAGTGGCAACTCTTCACATTCTTTTTAAAAACTGAAAAAGTTACATTAGCCACAAAATCATCACATAGCTTACTTTCACGGGCAAACAGTGTTTAGACTGACCAAACACGGTTTCGGTCAAACAGCTGTGAATGCCCAGCAGTGTGGCCTGTCAGGAAAACACATAGGCTGACCTCTGTGAACTGCAGCTCTCCTGCTCCGAGGCTCCACCAGCTTAGACAGTAACTTGGTCTCTTTGGTACTCATGGTTCCCATCTGTAAAACTGGAATCTATCTCTGGTGTAGCTTCATATATCACTGAAGCTAAAATTCTATGTGGACAATAACTTTTAATATAATATATAGGGGTTGACCAGAAAACTAAAGGAGACAGACTGCAGATGCACCCGCCATGGTGCTGGATAGCATGTGCTCAGTGGCACGAGACTCTCGTCTCCTCTCTGACTGGAACGTGACAGTGCTTTGAAAGAGCTGTTTAAAGTGCGAGGAGCCAGGCACACGTCAATAGCTGACACTTGTGTTAGGTTGTCTTGTGTGAGTTTTATTCAGAACCTATCATTATTTTATCACAATTTTCAAAATCATTTTTCTATAGTAAATTTGCCTGAAAGGGACCACAACTTAAAACAGCCTGAGACACACAGCTGCCTGCTGGTCTTACTGTTGCTGGGGCAGGGGGTGCGGGGCCGGGGCAGAGTCGGGCAAGGCACGTACTGTGCAGAGTTCTCAAGGAAGTTTTGAGAGGCAGGGCAGGTGCCTGCAGGCAGAACCATGAGACCCTCAATGTCTTGCAGAACTGCTGGACTCCACCCAAGAGCACCGGGGACCCCGAGGATGTGGCAACCGCAGATGGCCCCGGCTGGGTGATGCTCACCCCTCACAGAACCATCCATGGGAAGCTCCACTAGCTCTGTCTTCCCTTCCGCAAACGAGTCATTGGACCTTTCTGGCAGGTTCCCCATGCTCCCCTGGATTAATGACCATGGCTTCTTTCCCCTTTGGTCTGTGGAAACCGTGAGTAAGATAAACAGGCTGACCCCTTGCAGTAAAAGGGAGGGCAGTTTCCTGAGGCTGACTACGTGGGGTTGGGAGAGGAGAACCATTATTGCAAGGTTTCCGGCACCAAGGCACAGAGTGACAGCAGCTGCATGACAGTGGCCCCTGCCGTGAGTGGCTCTGGGGCTGCTGGACACTGGCGGCGCCCTGGAGAAGCTCCTGACTGAGGACGCCCCACAGGTGAGAAAGGTCCGAAACGGCACACGGCACAGCCATTTTAGGGGAAAGTTGGGAGGACTCCCTGACAGCGGTGCTGGGGGTGGGAACCCGTGGCCGCATCCCTGTCTGTGTCCTGTAAGGGAAAGGGCACTGTCCTCCTGCAAGACAGCAAACCCTGGAAGACGGCACAAGGTAAGGGAGGGTGACAGAGGCTGGAAAGGGCCCAGTGACATGAACGTGCTACCCTGGCAGGCCAGAGAGGGCCTGAGGATGTTGACTAAATCCCTGAATACCCAGCAGGGCGTGGTGCTCAGGGGAGCGTTCATAGCTGGATGTGCGCACAGGGGAGGTGGTGACAGAGAGGTCAGGACTGCCACCGGCATCCTTGATTGATGTGCCTGGGTGAAGAGAATAGAGAAAGCCTTGCACCAGTGCTCCTGACCCAGGACCTGAGGGGCAGTGGCCAGACCCAGACAGGGCAGTGAGAGACAGAGGCCGGCTAGCCCGTGTCATCACCTCTCCTGCTCCTCAGCACCAGAGTCGGGCACAGACACCAGCCTTCAGCTGGCTGGAAAACAAAGGGCTTTGCTAAGTGCCCAGCCGCTGGGTGTGGCCACGTGACTCAGCTGCAGATAGTGGGGCCAGCAGAAGCCACTTGAGGCACAGCATGGATGTGTCTGGAGGCTGACTGTGGTCTTCCTTATCCTCCCTGCTCCTTCTGGAATCTGAGTGTCTCAACTCAGCTCAGCCGTGTCCCCAGCATGTGAAACTGTGGGCAGGGGATGGCAACAGTCTGCTCAGTGTGGGCTCAAATGGCGTCTCTGTGTATGGGTGCACGCCTTAATAAAAACTTGTGCTTTTAATCAGTTTCTCTCCCACAGTGAGTTTGTGACCTAGTGACTATGTACTAAGATGCTGTGCATACAGATGAAAGCGTATTTGCACAGTAGTTTCAACGTGGTGACAATAAGCAAAAAAACAAGCTCGGGTTAGAGAAAGGAGGGTTATCTCCGCCCTGCAGGACAGACAGGACTGGCATCAAACCCTTGACGTGGGGAATGCTAATAAATCCCTTTAAATGGTGTCTAAAAATGCCTCCCTCTCGGGGGATCCAGGAGGGTCTCAGCAGATACCTGTGGGGTTCCAGGTGTCCGGCCCTGGGGAACCACTTTTCTAGATGATACCTGCAGTGTTGTCACAAAATTAAAGGAGTTCATGGCAAATGAACGTGTGTGTCTGTGCACGTGTCCTATGTGTCTCTGTGTGTGTCTGTGTGTCTGTGTCTGTGCACGTGTCTTGTGTGTTTCTGTGTGTCCTGTATGTCTGTGTGTCTGTGCACGTGTCCTGTGTGTCTCTGTGTGTGTTTGTGTGTCTGTGTCTGTGCATGTGTCCTGTGTGTCTCTGTGTGTGTTTGTGTGTCTGTGTCCGTGCATGTGTCCTGTGTGTCTGTGCACGTGTCTTGTGTGTCTCTGTGTGTCCTGTATGTCTGTGTGTCTGTGTACGTGTCCTGTGTGTCTCTGTGTGTGTCTGTGTGTTTGTGTCTGTGCACGTGTCCTGTGTG
>NW_003852509.1:4859636-4878893 GCF_000181295.1 Otolemur garnettii
TGTGTCTGTGCACGTGTCCTGTGTGTCTCTGTGTGTGTCTGTGTGTCTGTGCACGTGTCCTGTGCGTGTCCGTGTGTGCACGCATATCAATGTACATGTCTGTCTTCCTGTGTGTCGTGTGTATGATGTATGTCTCTATGTTCGTGTGTGTGCCTGTGTGTCTGTATGTGCACTGCGTGTGCATCTATGTTCATGTGTCTCTCTGTAAGAGTGTGTGTCTCTATGTTTCTGTGCACATGTCCTGTGTGTGTCTGTATGTGCATTGTGTGTCTATGTTCATGTGTCTCTCTGTATAAGTGTGTGTCTCTGTGCATTTCTCTGTATCTGTGTCCGTGAGTGTTTCTGTATATGAGTGTGTGTATGTGTGTCTCTGTGTGCGGTGTACATCTACATGTATGTGTATCCCTGTGTGTGACAGAGGTCACCTGTAACACACAGAGACGGGTGAGGTCAGGTTTGATGCTGCTTTAGCTTAAGTCCTGCCCTCCACATCATTATCATCTCATGAGTGTGACAGGGTCCAAGCCAGCGAGTGGTCTGCACAGGGATGGGACAGACGTGACCCCTGACACCCCCTGATGCCTGCCCATTAGGGCTATGTCCATGAGCTTGTAAAGGGCTGAGGATAAAACTGCCTTGAAAATAGTGAAATTCACCATAAGATCTTACCTCAGGATCATTTCTCTAAAACAGAAACTTAATTCAGTTGAAAATGTGCTCAGTTTAGAAAAGACAGTGTCACTGAATTCAGAAGTCAGGAGAGGCACAGTGACCCTGAATGTCACTCAGCACACACCTAGAACCTGGCTCACAACAAAACCATGTATACAGCTATCATTTTATGATTTAAAAAAAAAAAAAGAGTGTGAATGAGCTGCCGATGAGGACGCTTTCCTAAAGGTGGCAGGTCCTGGCTTTCCTTGGTGAGACGCAGGCCAACATTCAGGGCCCCCGAACACACATGCTGTGGTCCTGAGCTGCAGACGGCCCCATGCTGCAGGGGCAAAGGACAGTCCTTGACAGCCTCACCCCAACACCAGCCAACTTGTGACGTTGGTCCAACTCTCGGCAAGGGCAGAAGCATCCTGCCCAAATGTGGAAGCATAAACACAGAAAGGGCCATTTACGACCGACTGAAACCCCAGCAGCCAACGAAGTTGCTCCCCTCCTCACTGACTACGGAGCCTGCGGAGCCTCTGGGAAGCCCTGGCCACGGCTCGGCCCGGCAGCCCACGTGGTCTTCCCGATGTGGGAGCAGGGGCATCAGGTCGGGACGGCACACAACCCACTTCCTAGGACACAGGTCTGTGGCTGTAGCTGGTCTCTCTCTCTACAGGGAGAGGCCAGCACCCTCAGGTTTGGGGTCTGAAATGTTTCCTGGATGCGATGCTGCTGTTGTTAATCCCGCGCACTGAGCCTTATGCGTGAGTGTATTTGGCATCACACACCAGTGGGAGTCTCTGAATTTGTCCCCTCCCTTCACCCTCTGCTTTTCCTGCACATCCTTCTTCACACTGTAACCGAACACTCCCCATGGACACCTGGTCCCAGACGCACCTGCCCCTTCTCCTCCCTTGCTGGGTCACTCCTGAATCTGCAGGACACCTTCCCCCGATCACAGCAGGTGTCCCAAGGGAAGCTAGGTGGGTGCAGGTTCAGATGTTAACATTTATGTTCCCGAAGGAGAAACATACCACGTCCTGGGGTGTCTCCACTTAGGAACACAAAGTGAGGCCAACTGAAGGGTGGCCAGATGTACACTTCACCAGAGAGCAGTTAGGAACAGCGAGACAAGGAACAACACCACCATCCGTGTTGACTAGGGATCCTCTGGGACAAGGTAACACAAAAATATTAAAGGAAGGAGATACAGAGGGACCAAAATGGCTGCTGGAATTAAAACGTCCAAAGGGTGGAGGGCCCCCTGAGGTCACACCTGCTCCCGGATTCACACCGCTGCCCGTTCAAGCCAGGGACCCCTGCACATTGGTTTCTCACCTATAACCTGCCGTATTCAAACACCGAGGGGCAGGTGAAGCATCTTGTCGGAGCATGTGGTCGTCTTCTAAACTGGATGTTTCCCCATAATAATAAGAGTTTCTTTTTTTTGGCCAGGGCTGGGTTTGAACCCACCACCTCCAGCATATGGGGCCAGCGCCCTACTCCTTTGAGCCACAGGCGCCAACTTCCCCATAATAATAAGGACGGATGAGATAAATGATGGATTCCTCAACTTTAGAAAATAATGCGCTGCTCGTACATTCAAAAGGAAGAAGATTACAGCCACCAGAGCACCTTTCAAGTTGCCCTGGACTTGCCCTGACGCAGATAGTTGGGGTTTTCACAGATGATGAGTTTGTCTTTTCTTGAGATTGTGTTGAAAGAAGGAAAGAAACAAGCAAGCAGAAAAGAGAAATTAAAATTTAAGTATCTTACTCAGTTTTGTTCTGATTAATTTCTTTGCCTTGTCTTTGAATAAGAAAAATAATTTATGTGCAAATAATTTACATTAGAAGTAGCACCTTTTACTGTGATCCCTTAGAATAGAGGAGCATTCAAACGAAATAATGTTCTTATACATTTGTTTGGGGGCACATGTGAGCACCTGCTCAGCGGGTCCTGGCTGCTCTGTTGTCGTGGGAGAGAGGATAAGCCAGGGTCCAGGCAGGGACACGGTCTCTTTGAACCTAACAGCAGTATCCTTTGCTTTGCTATGCATTTTCCTTGCCAGAATGACTTCATAGTCATTTAAAATTACCCCTGCATCACCGTGAGACATTCGATCTTTAAAATATCTGAATGAAACCATCTGGCTTAGTATCTGTGTGTATCTATAGCATGCAAATTTTTATTATCTCTCTTTTCTGCTTGCTTGCTTATTTCTTTCCCTTGTTTATGCTTTCCTTTAATAAAATTATTTTTGAAAAAAACACAAAGGAAGAAAAATATTAGAAAATAGGATCACCGCACTCCCTACGTAGAGGGAGGAGACGGAACCCTTTATATAAGGTCTAGTCCATATTTTCATGTCTCTAACATCTGTCCGGAGGAAAGTACTCGATACATTTGTCAAGACCTTATTTGGTGAAATTTTATCATTGAAATGAGATCTGCAAAACATTACACTGTGTTTCTTAATAATTAGGATGGCAAATGTCTGCCACTAAGCAGAGCTAATGACATTACAATGATGTTGACGGTCTGGAGAAGCAGGGCGGGCTCTGATGCTAATGCATCAGCCTCCTCAGACTCCTCACATTCTGATGCGCCTGTGAAAGGCTGAAGGTGCTGGTTTGTGGCTTTCACTCAATGCTGTTTGATAATTTCACTCTGAAGCGAAACGGACTAAGATGGTAAAAGCAGGTTAATTGACTCAGCACTGGATACAGCGATGTTCCTAGAACATCTCCCTGGAATCCGCCCATGGGGGGAGAGATGCTACGGGATAATCCCCCCTGCAACAGGCTTCCTACTATACGCATGACGGAGAAAGAGGAACCGTAAAACGTTTCAAGCTAATTAAATCATCGACTATAAAGAGGCATGCCATATGTTATCTAGAAGCCTGACTAAACTGCTTTTAGAGACAAGTTTTGATTTAGGCATAGTCAATGCCAAAAGCTGGGTTTTTTCCCTTTCCAGATAACATGACCCCAATTATCCGGAAACGTTCAGATTGAAACAGATGATTCTCTGCCGAGACTGAGAGGAACCAAGGCAGGTAAGAGGAGAATCCTTTACATTCATGGATCACCAGGGTGGAAATAGCAATGTCTGGTCAAAGTCACACAAAGGCAGGGGAGAAACACAGAGGCCTGGACGAAGTGACCAGGGGACTCACTGCCGTCATCTGGCTCTTGCCACACCACAGCTCCCAGCTGTGCTCACATACTCCTCCTAAAACACAAGCTGCCAGACTTTGTGCCACAACCTCCCCTAGCACTGAAACAGTAATTTTGCCCCAACTTGTTTTTCTTCTCAACCCTCCTCAGGCCATGCTCCTCATTTCCAGAGTGTGGCTGACACCCACTGTCCTCATGGGGGGTGGCTCTGCTGGAAAGCGTGTCCTCCCTCCTTTCCCTCATCTTCGTTCTTCCACGATCTCCCTCCTAATTCACCAGACATAATCACCTGCATCCTGAATTTGGGGCCTGACATGAACACAGGGACAAAGCAGAGGTGCTGGGAACGGAGCTCCAAGGAGGCCGCCCTTGCTGCAGGTGTCCTGAATGCCCACGGAGGCAGCTGCCATTCTCCGTCAGCTATGATGCTCAAAGCATGAGCAAGTGTCTTGCTGGTGCCCAGCTGGGAGCTGAAGTACAAAGCCAAATCTGGCAGGACACCTCCATCAGGTGTGCTCAGAGGAGGCTCAGGGGACTGAGCCCCTTACCAGGACTGAGTATGACCACTAAACATCATTTGGCAGGCCAGGTCTGAGACAGTAGAGCACAGAGGGTGCCAAGGGCCTCAGAGTGTGCAGAACGTGGGTGCTGGGGGGATGTGAATACAGAGGTAGGTACTGTCTTCGGAGGCATCTCAGACACCTGCTAAACAATCACTACCATCCCCTCAGGCAGGGCGGAGAGCCCAGGACCCAATGACAGGGACCCTGAATGTGTGGGATCTTTCTCTAATTCCTAATCATAGTGCTATAACAACTCAGTAAATAAACTTCTCGTAGCTTTTGGGAAAGAAATTGAAAAATCCAATGTTGAGCTGTTACTGCTAAGACTAGAGGGACGGGGAGTCACAGGGTAGGACAAGAGGGCAGAATTTTGACACCAGGATCGCACAGAAAGTTCGTGCAGAAGTCCCGCTGAGGGAGTCCAGCTCAAGTGCGTGTGCAGCACCTGCCTGTCGTTTCAGAAACGTGAGGAGTTTCCATTTTATCCTGTAACCACTTTGTGCTGAGAACAGTGACAGAGGACAGGAGACCCTGCTCTCCCTGACCACAAGTGAGAGGACATTGGCCTAGAGAGAGGACCCCAAACCTCAGGCCAGGCAGATGGAGACGGCCGCCCCATGCCCCCACTGACCTTCATGGAAACCAAATCTCAGGAAGCAGGTCTTACCCTGGGGCAGCTCCACTCCTCAGGAACATCTCTGAGGACAGGACAGACCATTTCGGGAGGAAGAAGAGAGGCCATCCCAGTGATCCCCGTCCATGCAGCACCCCCACCTCCAGCCAAGCCCCTTCCACCTCCCACTGTCCAATCTCCTGTCCCCCACCTGGGCACCTGCACCAAGCCCCTTCCACCTCCCACTGTCCAATCTCCTGTCCCCCACCTGGGCACACTGCCCCCTTCTGCTCTGCCCTGGCTGGCGGAAGCCCACTCCCATTCATGCGGGAGCATCTGCAATCACCAGCCTGTTTTCACCAGTTCTGGGGAAAACATGACACAGTATCTGCTCTATTCAGTTCCTACAGGCAGAAATGCCATGTTTTATCTCCTTATGGCACTTTTATAAAAGACCGTCTTCACCAGCCTGAATAACTCATAAATACCCGTCTCTCAAAGCCACGGGAGACACAGCTCCTGTTTGATCTTGCCACACAGATTCTCTCTCTAGTAACTTCCTTGACAATCTCTGGATCCAAGGGATGTGTGGAGGAAGCCTAGCGACTGGTTTTCTCTTAGACGTAAAATTATCAGGTATGTAATGCTCAGAACTCATGGCTTATTTAGTGTAAGTCTTCCTTTAGCAAAGAAAGAAACTTGGGCGGCGCCTGTGGCTCAAAGGAGTAGGGCGCGGGCCCCACATGCTGGAGGTGGTGGGTTCAAACCCAGCCCTGGCCAAAAACTGCAAAAAAAAAAGAAAGGAAACTTTGTAAAACCCATCAACCTACTGGTGAACCACCCTACAATGCACAATTTTATTATCCAGTTAGTACACACAAAAGTATATACGCCGATCTCTCAGAACTTCAACGATCTTCAGATTCTTAAATTTAAAAAGCAGTTACTATTCCAAATATTTGAAAATGTTCCCTGTGAAAGACAATCGTCTAAATTGTAATGTCATGGCAAAAAAATTACATTTGTAGGCAGTGTAATTTTAATGCCCTAGGAAATAGCAAAATATATTAATATATATTTTTGTATAAAATATATTTTTCCAAATCATTTTTAAATAAAAATAAGCTATTAATTTATAAATTTTTCCACATATAATTGTTAGGGCATGCTTTTAATTACAAACTCAAAATAAGGTTACTTCCAATATATTGGATCGTATTTTTCAAAGTATAGAGAAACAAAGAAGTCGTCTAAAAACCAAACATTAGTATTGGAGCCCATCGTATAAATAATATTTAATATTTAGCCTTGAGTCATATATTTTTCAGTTACCTTTATACCTTAAACATTTTACCCACGTTATTAAATATTCTTTAAAAGTATGATCTGAGCTGCCAGGCTCTGATACAGAATTCATTTTATCGTGCTTTTATTTTAGAACTTTAAGGTTGTTTCCAAATTTTTGCTCATATAATATAAATATCCATGTCATTGGGCATATCCAGAGGAAAAATATTCTAGAACTGGTGTAAGCTCTAACAAAGGTTGTAGCCATCTGGAGCCCAGCAGTCATGTAGGAAACAGCCCCTTTGGCTGTGTCACCAATGATGTGACACAGGTTTTCTTTGTTTTTCTCTAATACAGGCTTTTTTCTGAACACCAATGTGTCCTGAGCCACAAGCCATATAGCAACCTTTATAAAGCACAGAAGAAATCAGGTCTTGTTGGGTTTCTTTAGTCCAAATTATACTTTGTTGGGAAATTCAGTTATGGGATTTAAGATGATTTAATTTAAAAAGTGTTAACTTTCAAACCTCAATTAAAATTAAATCTTTCCTTAATCACACCTGATCGCTCCTGTCATCCCCAAACGTCCTTCAGGTACAAGCCCCCAGCCCAGACCCCCACAACTGACAGAAAGCTGCCCACACTCCACTAGCCTGTCCGCAGCACATGGCAGAGGTCTGGTCTGACCTGACCCACAAAGACAGGCCAAACAACGTCAAGCAACATTCCTGCCACATCTTAAATGAAAAGGATGTAAAACGTAAAAAGAAAGTGGCAAGATTTCTGACTATGGGAGATACTGTCAGAGCCCAGGTAAGACAAGTGCACCATGAGTTTGAGGGACGGCTGAACATGGGACCCCTGGGAACAGTTCAGAACTTGGCCCCACCATGGTTCTTGGAGGTGAGAAAAGAGCTGAACTTTGGAGCCAACTGCTGGGGGGAATAAATGCCCTGGGGCAAGAGGGACCCAGAAGAGCCTGCACAGGGGACAAGTAGGTGCACCTGCCCTCCTGTCACCTCCCAGATGGAGGGAAGCTGGAACAAGGCACAAAGCCTCACTGGGAGCAGAAAGGGTGTTGTCTCCCCAGCAACACAGGTCCAAGTGCGGGAGCAGGAAGAGCAGGGAGGCCTTGACCTCCACCTGCGGGCTGGCTACGCAACATGCCGGTCTGAACCTTGGCTTCCCTGTCATGGAAACAGGACGGTTCTCATTGGCTGATGGCTGCAAGGTTACGAAGCTTGAACAGAATAATAGCGTTGCTTTAAAACATGAAGCGCATGAAAACATAGCACAGAAACACCACATGACTCAGGTCAGGGCTGGCTCTGAGGCCAGAATTCCCAGATGTGAGCCCAGCCCACCAAACACCTCTCTGGGAAATCCTCTGGCCTCCTTAGTTTCCTCAATTTCCTTCACTGAAATTGTTATGAGGAACCACCACTGGCTTGTTCCGAGAGCCTAAGTTGGCTACTACAGTTAAAGTGTTTGGAGCAGTGTCTGCCCCCGTCAGCCCCCAGGCCACTCCCTTTCCTTGCAGGACCCAAAATGACAGTGTGAGTCCTCAGGGTGTGCAGAAAGGACACCCTATTCTGACTCTGGAAGATACTGTCAGAGCCCAGTTAGACAAGTGCACCCTTCAGTACTTTTACTGTCCCATCGGCACGTCATTTGCCTGTAATCGGCTTAATGTCAAATTAAGAACGTGCAGTCTGTCTGTCACAGGCTGAGACTCATATGGTGAAATTCTCACCCCCAGGTGATGAGATCATGAGTGTGGCGCCCTGAGTGGGACCAGTGGCCTTGGGCTGGACAGCCCAGATGGCCTGTGTGCACCTGCCCCCTTTCTCTCTTACTCTTGCTCTCACCCTCTCTCTTCCAATCATTCTCTGCCACATGAGGACCCTGCAGAAAGGTGCCATCAGTGAACCAGGAAATAGGTCCTCACCAGACCAAATCTGCCAAAACCTTGACCATGGACTTCCGGCCCCAGCACTGGAAGGGTTCCCCAGAGGAAGCCTCGTCTGTGGTTTCTGCTGCCCAGCCAGGTGTCTGGCTGTGGCAGCAGGAGCAGACTAAGATGATACCAAGTGGCTTCTGTGTTCCACCAACTCATAAGTGTAGCTGCAGGAGAACACCCGGGGACAGAGGGAGGACCCACTGCCAGCCCCCACATGCCATGGGCACCGTGATCTTGGCATGGGCCAGCGTGCGCACACGCCTCCACACCCTCTCTCACCAGCCCGTGCTGGCTCATAGCAGCTTGTAGAGACAGGAGGGATGACTGGGTAGGGAAATGCCCCAATGACTGTGACTGCAGACAGTAATTTTAAAAGTTTATTCAAACAGAACAATGTATACTTAAGGTGGCTATAGTGGAATGAATTTTCATTATTAAAAAATGAGGGTAGACTAATAAACAAGTAAATAAATAAGAGACAGAGACAGTGGCGGGGCAGACCGACCACTTGGCTCCAGAGCAGGGGGCTGCTTCCCAAGAGCGAGCCAGCGAGGTTCCCTCTCAGGACGGAATTCCTTGGCCGTTCTACGCAGTTCATTGTTTCCCGCTGAACTTTTCCATGCTGTTTTTTATGTTTCTGGTGGCTTTTAAAACCATCCTCATTTTCCAGCTTCTACTTGCTTTAGGGACCCCCAAAAGGCTTCCTGAGCTGCTGGGCACCAACACAGGCTGCTCTTGGCACAGGGCACCATGGGACACTGTGCTTCTCTGATGCGGCTGGTGGCATCCTGGCTGCACCCAGAGGGGCAGCTGCACCACCTCCCACTCCTCCCAGGCCTGTGCACCCCACTCACAGCCTCCTGGTGCCAGAAGCCCCAGCAGGGAGAAAAGTGTGCTCCTCCATCTGCCCATGGGCAGGGGAAAAGGGGAGGACATGGCCGGGCAGAGCCCAGACTCCAGGCAGTGTCCCCTCCTGAGGAGGGGAGGGCATGGCGAGCCACTTGAAACCTGTGCTTCCAGCCCCAAGTCCAGTCTTCCTTCTTGGTGCTCCACACACAAACCCAGGGATCCCTGAGCAGTGCCAGGTATGAGTCAGGCTCCCAACACATGCAGAGAATGACCAGTGACACAAGAGGACTCATGGGATGTCTACCAGGGGCTCTGCCTTCCACGGGTGAATAGCAGTGGGGTGGGGACACTATCAGGACACCACATTTTATGCAGTTCATGAATTGTTCTGTGGGATTCTTCACATTAAGGAATTCAAACCGTCTGTCCTACCATCAGTGGACAGGATGGACATAATGAATGATAGCCTCGAAAATGTTCCAATCAGGGAAGAGCCAGGGAAGGTCATAAATTCAAGCCTCAAAACACATTTATTGTTTTTTTATGAAAAAATATTTTATTAGGGCAATTCACACAGTAGAAAGAGCACGTGGTTGAAAGCTGAAGCCAGTTATTCCAGAGCCCTGTCATTGTAGAAAGACGGGTTTCCCAGGGGTCTGAATGCCACAAGCGTACAGATGATGGGATATTACTCAAGTACGTTTACTGAGTCAGACACAACTTTAAGCATCACTGATCATAATAACTTAAAGCTGGTTGCTGCAGTGCACGCTAAAGTAAAGGTGTGGGCTCAGAGACTGAGGGGCCACGTGGCAGTGCTGGGGACTCACAGGGTTCCCAGTCCTGGGTGGGTTCTAGGATTTGGGGTGCTGTGGACTAAACCACTTCCTCCCACATGCTCATGTGGATACCTCAACGTCCAGCATGGCTGTTTGGAATTGTAAGGGCCTCTAAGGAATTAAGGGCAGGTGAGGTCAGAAGGGCAGGACCCATATCCAACAGGACCAGGACTGGGCACCTGGTGTCTGCAGGCTGGGCACCCATGGTGAGTTCTGACTTTTTAACCAGAGGCTCAAACCCCACAGCCAGGTCCTGAGAAGCCACTCCAAGCCCCTGCACTCTGGGACTCCCAGTCTAAGCCCCTGCGCTCCGAGACTCCCAGGGCAGTGAGGAGGAGCAGGTGGAGTGTCGCGCCCTCTGATCTACCACTGCCATTTCTCCACGCTCCTGGTAGGGTCTAGCACCTCTTTGGAAAGGGCCCACAACAGTCCTTCATGGAGGGGGTGAGGAAGGAGGAACGGTCACCTTATAGGCCACAGAAACCTCTCCATTTCTCTGTCCGCACCCTGAAGGGCCTCGTGGCCTCGAGATGACGTGGACAGTGACAGCTGCTTGGCTACTCCGCCTCTCTGCCCTAGAAGTGCGGGTGGGGTGTGTGTGTCTGTGCCTTAGGGGCACAGACAAAACCAGGAGTCCTCCACTCACCCAGGGCAGTAGTGCCTACGCTTTCTAACCAAGGGCAGAAATAAAACTATAAAAGGAATCTAAGAAATCAACACAGAGAAAGGTGCTAATGTCTGCAGGAAAGGACATTTTTCAGGGCCTGGAGTGAGGGAAACAGGCGATTTCCCTCCAGGAGAAAGGGAGCGTCATGAGCCATTTCTCCAGAACACTCTCTGGTCCTAAAAGTCATATTCAAGGTCTAATTGACAGAGTCCTTTCTTTTTCTTTGATTTAAAATCCTAATTTTAGATTATTCTAGTTCTCTTACTTATTTTAATATGGTTAATACTAATATAAATTTCTGACATGTGTGATGAACTAGAAATAAATGCTGAAATAAAATCTGAACTTTATTTCTTTTATAGAAAAACCACAGGACTTGGCAGGGAAGGTGTGTGGGTCTAGGTCCTTCGTAACTCCAGATCAGCTTTGTAATTTTGGCAAAATTTTCAGTTCCAGAAATCCGTTTCCGAGAAAGTTGGACTTGATTATTTCCAGAAAGTGAATCTATTCAGTATCACTGTAAGTCCCTTCTAAAAGCTTTGTATACACATGTATATTTGGTTTATACATGAATGCGTATTTCCCATAATGATTTCTCCTATCAATAATAAATAGAATTTCATGATAGCCCAGCTCAGTTTCCTGGCTTTACAGAGGAATAACGTTATTTTCTATAATTCTGACCATAGTATTCCACAGAGAGGTGCACACAAACATGCCCTGAGAAATAAATGTGTTGCCAAGAAAAACCACCAGGTCATTATCGTATTGATTGCCACAGTGTGGAGTCTTTTAATTGTTTGGTTGACACTTGACCTTGAACGCCCCCTTGTAATGCATCACAATACTGCCAGGTCTGTGTGCAACAGGAGGTCTCCCTGCTCCCCCATTCGCCATCTCCAGGCAACAGCGCAGGTGGTCTAGGTTTGGTCACAGGCTATAAAGCACCTGATTTATAGAGGAGACTTTGCAATAAAAACCAGCAATGAGAAAATAAAAATTCTCTATGGGATTTAAAAGTCAATTGTCAAAAACATTCTAGTTCTACAATTTACTTCTCTTCGATACAGCAGTAGCTTTCTACTCTAAGGCCAGTAAGGTTTATATGTTGATTCTGTAATCAGCACACACAATGAAAACTGCTGTTCCCTCTGAGATCACCGGCCTTAGAACATTACCTGGGAGCGTCCATGATACCTTGTCCTCCTCAGTGCTGACGGTTCAATGCAATCAATATTCCTTCATGGCTGGTCAGGCTTAAGACACAATTGATACTCTCAAGTTCACAACAACCTCACTTGCGAAAAAGGCACAAAAATTCTAAATAAGGTATTTAACAACCAAACCCAGCAGAATGGAAAAATGACTCAGCAATGAAAAATGCAACTGTCTAACTGACAAGTCAAAGGGGGAAAAATGACTCATAAGATACCCCCCAAGGAACATTAAATGAAAACTATATTCTTGATTTAAAAAATTTCCCAAACTAGAAAGCAAAGGAAATGTCTGTAATACAAACAAGAGTTTGCCAGAAATCCAAAAAGAACAAACTTTGCCAGCTTCAGTTCCTACAAAGGTCTCTGCCCTCATCAGGTGTGCACTGAAGCCCTCACCCGAGATGTGATGGCATTGGGGGTGGGTTTGATGAGGTCATGAATGACCTAGGATGGGGTGAGCACCTGCCAGTATTAGAAGAGCCTGGCACTTCCTCCATGAGAGCACACATCCAGCAGGCGGCTGTCTGCAAGGTGGAAGGAGAGTCCTTCCCAGAAAGCCATTCTGCTGCACCGGGACATGCAGTGTCTGGATCTGGGACACGCAGTGTCTGGCACCATAAGAAGGATGTGTGTGCTAAGGTGCTCACACAGGGTGATGTGTCACAGAAGCCTGAGCAGACTGAACCTGGCCCTTGCGCTTTCTGTAAACACACACGCTCAAGACCCCTCACGGCAGAGACTATGTCCTGACCTGAGTCCAGGGAAAGAAATTGCACGATTCCGGTTTCCCCTGAAGGTTAGATCACTACCTTTATCCTTTTATAAAAGGATTTCATTCTGTATTTCTTACATAATCAGAAATAAATATATACACATATATTTCTTTAAATTAAGGAAAATAATGTATGCCTATGTGTAAGAAAACTGAGCACCAAAGGGCACCGTGCATGTGGGCAGGCCTCTGAGAGCTCAGAGAGGACTGTGACTATGAAGACACCCCCACGACTTAGCCCACTAGTCTCTGAGGGCCACACTGCCCACGGACAGCCACCTGCAGGACACCCAGGCCAGCCCTCCCTCTGATAGGAAGCTGCATCTTCAGGCCCTAAGCATGGCCACCCAGCATTGGGTGAGCGAGGCAGTGAGAGCCGGGCCCTTGGTGGCCAGGCCCTCTGCCTGTCTTGGATGCCCTGCCTGGGAGGAAGGCCTTGGCAGCTGGTTGCCATGACTACAGGGAAGTTGGTGTGTGGTCAGCACATGGTACGGCCTCTTGGTGAGAGCCCAGGGGTGAGTATCCTTCTCTTCTTCCAGGACCAGGTGTGGCTGAGCTCCAGGAAACACAAGCGTCTGTTTCTAGCTAATGGGCACAATGAGTCATCTCACTGACAGGCCTTCCAACTTTGTTCCTGCTGCCTACGCCCAGCCCCGATGGTCTGGCTCACCTCCAGCCATTACGGCCACTAGAGTGACAGGGCCTTCTGCCTTTGGATCTTCTAGATGTGGTTTTACTTTGAATGTGGTCAGCATGTCTGTGAGTTGCCTTTTATTATTTTTTTTCAATAAGGAATAATAAAAATAAGTTCATACATATACTTGTGTGTATGTGCATACACAAAGAAAATGCAACATTAAAATTAAAATCTACTTCTCCAAATGACTCTTTTTATATGGGATGGTGTGGGATGCTGTGGGCTGCGTGACGTGTCAGTTGGAAACACTAGTCCCAGCTGACAGGCTGCAGTCTACTCTGCACATGCACCTGTGTACATGGTCCTATGTCACCTCATTTATTCATGTGAAGCACTCTACAAGTGGTGAACACCCGAGGTGCATTTGCAGCGATGGCATTCAACAACTCTGAGACATTGTTGATATCATCAGCTCATTTCACAGATGTGGAACCAAAGGTCAGATGAGTTTATGGCTTGCTGACCTCAGGATCAGCATGGACCTTGGCTGCTCTGATTCAGTGTGTCCTGTCTGCCACAAAGTTGCTTTCCTATCATAAAAACAGGATTATTGTCAACATGTAAAAAAGCGTGTGTGCTCTTGTGCACACACACAGGAAACACAAAACATGCCAACATCAACTCTACGTATATTTATAGGTTACCAACAACTGTTTAGTTGACAAAGAAAATGAAAATGGAAAAATGAAACCAACACAACAGGTATTTTCTTCCTGCTATAGTTTGGTGGCGTGTCTCGTGCTGAAATTCCATCCTTAGGGTTGGAGGTGGGGCCTGGAGGGAGGTGTTGGGTCAGGGGCACATCCCTGATGAACACCCTGGTGCTTGATGTAATGAATGAGTCTCCTCCTGCAAGAGCAGGTTACAAACAAGAGCCCAGCACCTCCCTCCTTCTTTCTCTGTCCCCCTTCCTCTCCCTCTCCCCTTCTCTGTTCCTGTCTCACTCTCTCTCACTCTCTCTCTCACTCTCTTCTCTCTCTCCCCTCTCTCCCTCTCTGTCTTCCTCTTGCCATGTGATCTCCACTCACCGGAACCCAACACTTTCCTCCACAAGTAGCAGCCTCCTGAGGTCTTACCTGAGGCTGAGCACAGGCCAGTGCCTGCTTCTTGTGCAGCCTACAGAACGGAGGCCCCACTGCTTCTCTCTCTATAAACTGCCCAGCCGTGGCATTCCTTCCCGCAATATGGTGGACTAGGGCACCTTCCTGGGAAGCTGGTCACAACCTCGGGCCTCAAGGCAAGGCCAGCAGAAAAAAGGTGCCTGCACAATAGTCATATAAATACTTAATACTTCCCACAGTGTTATATGAGATCTCATGAGCATTATGACTGGACGTGTCAGTGATGAAACTAATATTCCCAAGCAGCATAAAATTGCCTTTAATTTTTAGTTACTTTTTTACTCCTTTAAGTAAAATTAAAAACATGATTCCAATTGTCATATCAGTACACAAAAACAAGATAGGTGCAGGAAGTGGAATTCTAAGTTTATTTTGCAACTTTGTTACAGAAAGCACATTATGAAATTCTAAGTTTATTTTGCAACTTTGTTACAGAAAGCTGGAGGAGTTGAAATTTGCATAGAAAGAGTCAACACTGCCTGCTTCCCAGGATGCCTGCACAGACAGGCCAGCCTATCTTGTGGTGTTTCTGATATTTTTGCCCAGGTTAACTTACATGAGGCTTTCAGGGATTATTTCAATTACTGATTGACCCCAAACAAGGAAAAATTAGGTATCTGGCACTTTACAAATAATTAGCTCTCAATATGCTCTGATCAGAGATTAAACATTGAATGTTCTGGGAGCCTAGGGAAAAAGTTAGTGTTTCCAGATTTCTGACACGTGCTCCTAAGTGTACAGAACAGCATGAGACCAAAACAATCGTGTGTCATTTAAGGCCAGGGGTCTGTGCTGAGAGAAGCATCCACAAGTGGTTTCATTGTTGTGCATGTCTGGACACTGTCAGCACAGCCGGCCACATGCCCAGGCCGGGAGGGTGGGGGGATTCCGACTATTGCTCCAGCACCACGGACCTGCACCATCTGTGACTGTGAACACAGGACCATGGTCTTGAATGAGGCCTGTCACTGACTAAAACATCCCTACGTGGTGTGTGACTACATTAAAATTGGGGGCTGCTCCTTTAAGAAAAGGCAAAAATACAGAAATAAAGAGATTGCTTTATTTTGTTTTATTTTGAAATGGGGACAATGAGGCTATTTTAAAATCTTTTGTACGGTTTAATCATTATTTGAAAAATCCAAAATAGGAATTCACATCTTTAGTCTCTTAGTTCAGACTCCTTATACCCAATCTTGAATTATTAAATATTAATCCACTTAGCTATGATAAAAATGGTAACGCAAAATAATATTCAGTGTGACAGGATGGGCACATTTTAACAGCTCTCTTGTGGGCCTCCACATTTTCCTGAAAGTTGTCATTTGCAAGATTTTATATTAAGCCAGAAAAATTTCATCCTCCTTTCCTCAGAGGTTTTGCTCAGAGGCTGGGAAGAATGTTGCCTGGAGCTACCCTCAGTGGTGCCCTCCCGGCAGGGAGCCACCTCAGGCACAGTGGTTAGGAGGCCACTGCACCCTCGCAGGACACTTGGCCTCAGGAAGAGACCCTCTGTGGGACAGGGCCACCAGATGGGAGCCTCCAGCTGGGACCCCACCCCACCCCACCCCAGAGGGCTTCTCAACACTCAGGTGAGCTGAGGGCTCAGGGACA
The DNA here is from genome assembly GCF_000181295.1 of Otolemur garnettii. Lineage (NCBI taxonomy): Eukaryota > Metazoa > Chordata > Mammalia > Primates > Galagidae > Otolemur > Otolemur garnettii. Next base: position 4,875,678 of record NW_003852509.1, read on the forward strand.
GAGTTGTGGCCTGCCACTTCTGTGGCCACTGTGGCCGAGCATGACCCTCAGGCACGTCCCTTGACTCCCTGAAGGCCCAGGTGTGGCCAACAGGAGCAGTCCAAGCCCACAGCTGGTCAAGGGCAGCTGGGTCACTCTGCACGCATGGAGCACACGTGGGGGTATCCCAGCAGGGTCTGCCTAGAGGCAGACTGTGCCCTGGGGAGTCTGGCAAGGCCCCCCTCAGCCCACTCTGTGCTACCTGGAGCAGTGTTTCCAGAGGGCATCAGGGGCCACAGGGGGCTACATTCCCATCTCTCAGCCCCTGAAGCCCAGTATCCGTTCTCCCCGGGAATGCTAGGATGACTGCCCAGAGAGCTCCCCCAGAGACAATAGGACAAGCCTCCCCAGAGACCCTGGGACAGGATCAGAGACCCAGCACAGCCTCCCCAGCAGGGCCTCATCGCTAGAGCACAGGCAGGCTCTCCCCCAGCTGCCCCACTGCCCCATCAACGTCCACCCACCTGTGCCTTTCCTCTGTTGTGGGCCTGCCCCCCTCTCCCTCTGCCAGCTCAGTCCATCTGTCTGTCTGGGTCACTCCCCAGCCCTGTCTCTGGCTAAATATATTTTTATATATGGGGGACGCCTCCAAAGACCTACATGTTTTAGGAACTGATCTGATTTTTGAGGATGGAGGGTATCTGGCCGTGCAGATTCACAGCCCTGCCAGAGCCGCTCTGTGGACTGGGCTGCTGACCTGAGGGGGTGCAGAGTCTACGCCCAGCCCTCCACGCACCTGCCCACTTGGTCCACCAAAACTGGCACTTTAGCCATTGATTTCTTTATCCTAAGACACGTGAAGGGAAACCACAGCAGGAGGCACATTAACGGCTGCACAAATTATAGACTTTAGAGCCGGAAGTGAGAGAGGAGCACATTATTTACAGAGAAGGCAGAGAAGGCGTTCTCAGTGTCACTGTGAGCCTGCTGGGCCCTGCTCCCTCTCAGCCCCTCCTGCGTCCCGCCTCCCTCGCCCTGCTGAGTCCAGGCTCCGGAGCCTGACTCTTCACAGTCTTCATGTCCCAAACACCATGTCAGGAGACAAATTGTGGAACCTCACAAGTCTGAGATGCACAAATAAAAAGAATTAGTAAAAAAATCCTTTTCTATCATGATATTTATCTAATAAAACATAAATAACCTGGCTTTCATAATATTAGATTTGAATCAGATAGACTGGATAGGAAAAAGAAATATTCCATTTTTCAAGATCTGAGTTGGTTTCATCTCCATGTTATGATTTGAAATAAATGGTTATGCTGAATTCAGAGGAAATCTATGAACACAAACAGAGAGTTTGGAAAACAAGTGTCACGCTATCACACAAGTTCCATGGCGAATGGCTATTATACAAATGCCACGGGATGGGGTAGCATTTCAATTCCGAGGTTCTTTCCATAACACTCGACAGCCTCGCAGTACCAGGTGGAGAACTAGAGTCTGAAAACCCTGATGGCAGCAACAGACGCTGCATGGAGGAGGCTGTGAGCATCGTGTTTCTGTCTGTCCAGGGCCAGCACGGCAGCAGGGAAAGCTGAACAACCATGTGGAGAGACAGACCTGAGCAGGCCAGGGGGCGGGAGGTTCTGCGGGACTCAGGACACTAAGTGATGTGAAAACTCGAGGGACCAGGCACCCAACCTCAGCCAGAGGCACCCCAGCTCCCGAGACAGCGCCTTCCAGGGCAGGGCCACCTGCCAGGCCACATCTACAACCAGGGGGCTCGGCCCACTCAGCCCCTTCAAGGGACCAGCTTCTGCACCACCAAAACCAGACCGCTGGAACAGAAGAAAGAAACTTTTTCTGCATTTTAGATGGCTCTGATGAGAACTGTGAGATAGCATCTGTATTTCAAAGAATAACGAAAATCATGTTTGCGTACGATTAACAGCATAGATTACCTAAAACTCAGGATGGCATTTTCTGCTGTTTGATTTTTAAAAATCAGCTTGGGGGGGAACACATTTACATTTATCACGATTGGAATACTGAACTCACAATTACAACTGACAAGCAATGAAAAGACAGAAAAAAGTTAGAAACAACAATTCGGTGTGAGCACAGCCTCCTTTAGGGGCCCATCTCTCCCAGCACGTGATCCTGGTGATCGTCTGCATAACTGCACCTCCCCCCAGATCAAGCTCTCAGTGTCCCCAGTGTCCCCGAGGGGGCAGAGGACACAAAGCATCTTTTGACCCTTCTGGAAGGGAAGCAAGGCCCTCCCTCCATCTCACCAACCCTTGTGGCTTCCTGGCTATCACCTTTCAATTCTTTGACTGCAGATGAAAACAGCTCAGTGGCACCACTTCTAAGCATGAGGTGAGGACCCAGAAAGTACAGGACATTCAACAGCCCCCCCGACATTCTGATGAACCAAAAACTCAGAAAATGGTGCAGGAAAACCTTTGCTATTCTTGGCCCCTGCTGCTCCCCAGGCCTCCAGAGGGAAGGCAGGACAAAGTCGTTCCCAAGTGCCATGTTCCCAGCCTCCACATGGAAGATGAGAAAAGTAAGCCTGTCCCCTCTGCTAGGAGCACCTGGGAAGTACACTGTCAATCAGAATGTGTTCTTTACTTCAGGAGAGAGAAGTCTCTTCGGAATAAAAGTAATTTTTAGGCTAATGGAAAAGCATAGAGGCAGTATATGAGGAAAAGGTGATTTAATCCTTGCCGTCACTAGTGAGTGTTCATAAACGTACCAAGGACTGAAGAGAAATTTTATTTTCAGTTTTATTCCAAAAGGGAAGAGAAGGAAGGAGATGTGGAGGGGTCAGGGCAGGAGGGAAAGGGAACGAGGTTAATACACGGCCTCTTTTTCTGCTCTTTAGGAGAGATTTGTAAATTATGTGAAAGGCCATCTTAGGCTTACGATATATCGTTTTTCCAAGTTTTAGTCCAAATATCTGACATGTTCTTTTTTTTTTATATAACCTCCAAAGATCCAGGGCACTTCCTACGACATGTGTTCTTGGGAAACTGCACAAGAAATCACGTTGTTTATTGGACAACGCCCTAAGCTGGCTCGCCAGGTCCTGGCTTCTGGTCTTCCCCATGAGGACGCATCACCTGCTCAGTCTCTGGTGTTACTTCTGCTCACATGCCCTCACCCACCTCATGGGAACTGATAAATGAGACAGAGAAGAACCACCATGTTCTATTTTTTTTTTTTTTTTTGAGA
>NW_003852509.1:4878966-4893668 GCF_000181295.1 Otolemur garnettii
ACTCCTGGGCTCAAGCGAGTCTCCTGCCTCAGCCTCCCAAGTAGCTGGGACTACAGGCACCCGCCACAACGCCTGGCCATTTTTTGGTTGCAGCTGTCATTGTTGTTTGGCGGGCCCAGGCTGGGGATTTGAACTTGCCACCTTAGGCGTGTGTGGCTGGCGGCTTAGCCGCTTGAGCCACAGGCGCCGAGCCACCATGTTCTATTAATGAAAAAGATTATTCCTTTTTTCTTTACACTTTAGAATACAAAAGCTACTTTTAAGTGAAATTGCTATAATAGTAGATTAATGGAGATGTCTTTTAGTTCCTAGTTCACAAAACAGTCGAAAGTGATCACTCAAAGCTTCCAAGCCGATAGGTTTGTTCTGAACTGAGCAATTTTAAACAGAAAAGTTTGTAGTTATTTGAACATGTCTGAGAATGCAGGGCCCCGGCCCTTCCATGTGACCAAGCTGGGTCTCACTGTACCAGGGACCACTGTCCAGGACCACCCTGACCAGAGCTCCTACTGTGATGCTCATCCTGGCTGCACCAGGGACCACCATCCAGGACCACCCTGACCAGAACTCCTCCCATGCGATGTTCATCCAGGCTGCACCAGGACCACCATCCAGGACCACCCTGACTGGAGCTCCTACTGTGATGCTCATCCCGCTGAACCGGGGACCACTGTCTAGGACCACCCTGACTGGAGCTCCTACTGTGACGCTCATCCCGGCTGCACTGGGGACCACCATCCAGGACCACCCTGACCGGAGCTCCTGCTGTGATGCTCATCCCGGCTGCACTGGGGACCACATTCCAGGACCACCCTGACCGGAGCTCCTGCTGTGATGCTCATCCCAGCTGCTACCACAGCCCTGGGCACATCTAGCTCAATCCAGAGCCTGACATGGTCAGGGGAAATAACAGAACTGCTATTTTCAAGAGTAAATTGAACTTAAAAAGAGATTTCCCCGAAAAGAGAAGAAATAAGAGAGAGGAGTAAATGAGAGAAACAGAGGAGGGAGCAGGGAAAGAGTGCAACACCCACTGTGTGCTTTATCTTCAAAGAGCAGTATCCAATTTGGCTTGAAGTGAAAACCAGTCATGTGTACTTTTGAGAAATGAAGTATACACATATTAAGCAGGAAAAGGTACATATATTTGCTAAGGTGAACAAATTTACTATGACAAAACTATTTAGAATAAAAGAAAGAGAAGATTTTTCTTAATTGCAATTCAGACGATTCATTGTGGGAAAGCAGGTGTGATCTGTCCACACACTCCTGTCAGGATCGGGTCATAATAGAAGAGTTCCAATATTCCCCTCAGCTACACTGCTACACAGCCCATGGATAAAGATCAGTCCATTTTTCCCCACTTTTTTTTTTTTTTTTTGAGACGGAGCCTCAAGCTATCCCCCATGGGTCACCATAGACTCTAGAATCCTGTTGGTCCTGAACATAGAATTCAACTTCTAAAATCTGTGTATCTCATGAAAACATGACGTTCTCAGATAGAAGGGACAAAACAGATTCACCCAACGATTTCCCATTCTTCTATGAAGTAAGAGTCGGCTCTGGAAGCTAATGATTCTAATGGCACAAACAAATATAACAGGTAATTATAATGGTGGTGAGTAAGGCCACCCACATCTGGCTCAAAGCTGACCCAGGGGAGCCCAGTCCCTGGCTCAGGGGGTGGCACCACCATACAAAAGCAGTGTTCTGTTTCTGGGAGGGTGCATTTCACATTAAATCCAATTCTGAGCACTCACCCAAAACAGGATGGGTGTGTCTGGGATTTGAAGGGACCACGATGGTGCCCACCGTTTCTGAAGAGACCAGAGTAGTATTCATGGTTTCTGAAAAGCTCAAATATGGAAAGAATATGGTATTTATATGACCTCAGAGCAAAATAATATAGGCTAAACTGATCCCTAATTTGAAAGTCAATATTTAAGTGAAAAAAAATTACATGTTTTTAAAAATGGAATTAGCTATAAAATGCTAGGAAAATAGCTAATGGTAAAGTTGTCTGTTAAATAATTATACAGTTATTTGAATAGATCCCCAAATTCATTCTTAAATAATTACTTAATATCACACAATCAATTATTCTATGTAAATGGAACTCGATCTCTCACAAAACAACACTCAACCTATTCCCATAAACTTGAGCTTACAATAGACATAGGCATCATTTCAAGGAAACAACTTATTTTGCAAACCTTGATCTTTCTAGGAAGCACAACCGTGATGAACTCACTCAATGATCAGTTCTCTACCATTTAACTTAGTTTAGATTCAAAAAGGGTCTTGCAATGGAATATATGTATATTAAACTCCAAATTCTTGTGGTTCTCAGAGAATCTCCAAGTAATTACCTTGGAGGTTTGTCTAAACACTGACAAGCTACTTCTTGTAGAGTAGCTTCTGCGGTTCCTTGCAGACATCTTTCTGGGAGTCGGAATTCCATTTCCCCTGATAAAAAGCCAGAGGATGCGCCCAAACCACTCGTCTCCATTTGCACAATTTAGTTTTCTTTCCAGACGCTGCTTTTTGGATCATAATGGAGCCATTCGTCCCAGTGCAGAAGTTTTGCCCTGAAAATGAATTAGGCTTTTCTTGGCAGCTGGATGAACACTTTCAGCCAGAAGGGCTCTTCACATCAGAAACCTGACTAGCACAGGACATCAGCGCAACCTCTGAAAGCCTCCACCTTGCCGCCAGTCTCAGGCACCAGGGGCATGGCCGGCATGCTGGGGCTGCTGGCAGGTGCACACATGTGAAGTCTCTCCATGCACAGTCCACTCATCTGTAGGACAGACACGACCTACCTAAGTGTGGCAGATGTATTTTAGACAAAGTCTCAACAGCCCTTTCTGAACTGTGGCTGACTTCCCTCCCCTGCCCCCTCTCTATACTTTGGGAAGTGGATGCACAGCTTTCAGGTCAAAACTGCATCAGACCAAATCAATCCATAAAACTTTTGAAAGTGTATCAAGATTAACAAATTTGCTCTATAATTTTATTGGGTCTAGTCTATCTGGAAAAGAGGATCTATTTATTAACCTTTATCTTAAGATTTTTTTCCACATTTGAATTATTGATACTTATGTCTGCTTTTCTAAAAACAACAACAACAAAAACCTGTTCTGAAGTGTTAACTACTGCAGAAGGTGTTCACCACTGAAGTGGGAGGCTCTGAGCCCAGGGAGTGCCAGCAGTGTGCACATGCTACGTGTGAGCCTGCCTCCCTGCGTGAGGTCAGCGTGGGGACATCTTATAAAGAACACGGGTCTCACTCAAGCTCTTCACACCCTGCTCCACTCTGGCCACCATGGGGGGCAGGAATAAGACCATCCCAGTTCAATTCATCCCATGGTCCCAGGCAACACCCACTTCTCTGCCCATTTTTTATTTGACTTGGTCCTAGTTCTCACTGCTCTACGTGTGATCCTGTTTCTCTCTGGGTCTGACACTTGACAGCCCATAATTCATTACATTTCCAAATTCTGACTCAATTTCTGGCTGAATGAACAAGGAGCGTGATACCCAGATCCCCAGGATGCATCCCCAGGCCTCGGGCATCTTTCCCGCACCTGCTGAGAAGGATGTGCTGGCAGCTCAGGGCAGGAGCATTCCAGTCCGGCCACCTCGGCACTGCCTTGCTCAGGGCCCACCTCAAGGAAACAACTCAAGAGAAAATGCTGGGTTTTCCAAAACTGTCTTGATGCCAGGCATCAAAGAGGTAAGATGGGTGGAGTGAATTTCACCCACAAAAGCCTTTGGATTCCGCAGAGAAGCACTGGATTTATTTGAGGACTGAACATGAGGTTTATTTTTCAGCTTTCTTCTGGCAGAAGAAACCCTGGGCTTTCCCTTTTGCATATGAAGCCAACAGCTATTGGCCGCTGACGAGGTTTTGCTTTGGTTTCTGCCTTCCCATCAACTGTGCTCAGATTCAACTAATTTTTACTCCATTCCTACCAAGCTCCAGACACCATATTGGGTATTTTCAAGTACACTGTCTGCCCCATTCTCCTCCCCACTTTATAAAGAAACTAAAGAAAAAGCAGTGTGCTCAGGGCAAGGGGCCTGGAGAATGGACACTACGTTTATAACATACTGTGGCCTTCCTATGAACAAATTCTCTACATGTGAAGAAGAGAAAAAAATTATTAAATGCATGTGGTGGATGTACCGGTATCCCTGTATAGTTCTTTCAGCTGTACTGTACTAATTATTAGGCAATTTAAAAATTGCCTAATAAAATATTGGAAAATTTAAAAAAGAGAGAAACTAAAGAAATAAGGAACTGTCTGGTGCCTTCCGTTAAGTTTGCAATCCCAGGATTTCTGACTCCAACTCTCCTGCCCCTAAGCCACAAATGCAGCCAAGTAAGACAACCTATAGGATCTGTACACAGCACACAGTACTGGGTGCAGGGTGAAGCTCGAAAGGACCCCTCCACCCCAACACCAAAACCCACAGGGCATCATCCCTGCCCACAGGAAGCTGCTGGTCTCCAGAGGGCCAGTGCTGGGGTGCTCAGCCCATATCCACCACCTGCCAAAGTCACAGATCACTCCCGCAAGGCTGAGCTTTCAGACACTTTCAATTACCAAGAACCCCTGAAGTCCCCTGCATAACTGTCCTCGAGGCTATCAATGCGTGGATGACTCTAGGGTGCTGCCACTCTCCTGTCTTCTAGAAAATTCCAGATCATTACCCATCACTGAGAAAGAAAAATGGTCAATGTGCCTAGCACGGTCCCTTACCTATGGCAGGAAGTGAAGTCTTGACTGGACAAAGAGCCCAGGTGAGATCTAACCAAATATATGCAATATAGACATAGTATAGAAATAAAATCCAGGGTGGCACCTATGGCTCAAAGGAGTAGGGCGCTGGCCCCATATACTGGGATCTAACCACACAAAAACATGTCATGTTTGTGTGTTACAATAAGTGAGGCAGCTGACCCCACATCTGAATTTCTGCACAGAGAGTAGCAGTTATATTTTACGTCTGTACAACCTTACCTTCTTAATTATTTGGATTGGAAAAAGAATCTTTAAAACTGTCATTGCATTTATATTATTAACCAGAAGTTTATGTAGCATCGATGGTGTGATGGGCACCGCATTAAGTAATTCACAGACACAAACTCACTTAATCTTCGTGATCATCTTATAAGGTAGTTATTGTTATTAGTCCAATTTTCAGATGAAAAAAATCTCACCAAGTGGTTAAGAAACGTGCCCAGGGACCCACAGTAGCAAATGGGGATAGAATGTGACCCCAGGGAGTCCGGCCCCAGATCTGTGCTCTCTGTCACATGCTGTGCTGTTTCTTAGAGAAATGAGGGAAGGCAGTTCCCATGATTATTCTGGGGAAGATAAGGGAAAATTTGACAAATCAGACACTGAGCCACATCTCTCTTTTATGTTTCTTTATCTTTTTCTTAATTTACGTTTTATATTTATTTCCATAGTTGAATCATTTCTGCATCCCACTCCTTCCATGAATGATGCTCTGGGCCCAGTGAGGCAGAGACAGGCCAGCTTGGGCAGGAGCCACGGTGTTCCAGCGGCAAGTGTGGGACCACATTCCCAAGCTGTCTGTCAAGGGAGCCAGGAGTGGAGTCTGCTCAGGTACAAGTCCTCCCCTCAGCTGGCAGACTCGGCTCATAAGCCCCATGTCCCCACCACCCACACTACCTGACTTAAAAGAGTCAAAAAGTGACACCCATGAGGTGGGAAGGTGCAGACAGGAGGTGGCCAAGCCTGGTGGTGAGGAGGGCCCAGGGGTGATCATAACCTATTGGCTTTCACAAGAGGTGCAGGCCAGGGAAATTTAGAAGTTAATATCCGTGTAATATAGAAATATATGCAATGTAGACATAGTATAGAAATAAAATCCAGGGTGGTGCCTATGGCTCAAAGGAGTAGGGTGCTGGCTCCATATACTGAAGGTGGTGGGTTCAAACCTGGCCCTGGCCAAAAACTAAAAAAAAAAAAGGAAGAAGAAATAAAATCCATGAGAAAGGTCCCACTAAGGGTGTGGAACACTCAGTGTTTTCCAGCAAAACTTGGCTGTGAGTGTCCCCTGAAGATGGGAAGCGAGGGTTTTACAGGTTTGGATTTGTTTCTGTTTCCTCCCATTTAAAAGACAGCGCTGTGCTGTGGCCCTGCCACGTGTCACACCAGTGCCTCAGGGACACAGGCACAAAGCTGCTTCACACGGCCGTCAGCCACAGCCCGCGACACCAGCCAGGTGTGGGAGCCTGCTCTTGGGGTTCTGTTTATAATGCTGAAAATGTTTACCTTTCGGAAAAAGCACTGGACCGCCTTCATCCTCAGGCAGCCGAAGTTTCTCTGCGCACGGGGTTTGGGAACCAGCACCCAGAACGTCTCTGGACCCAGGCAGGGCCCTGACTGCCCAGTCTCCTTCCCCAAAATTCTGCACCCGTCCTCCTGTCTACCAGTAAAACCCTGAAATTAGGATAATTTCTTTAAAAAAAAAAACAAAAAAAACATGTGATTTGAGTTCTATGTCTCTCCCCAGACACTGAAGCAAAGCCATGGCCTTCCTTCCCCGGAGCGTTTGGGCAGAAGCATCACAGAGGCCCAGGACGGTTTAGGGACACAACACTGGCCTTCTCCCCTCCCCGGGGCTGCAGACACCGACACTTAGCGCTGACTTGGGGTTACAAAGGTGTCTAGTAAACACAGTGTGGGAACAGCCCCAACCCACAAAGGCGCAGGAGAGAGTGGCCCTGGCACAGTGGTGAATCATCTGTATGACATAAAAATGGCTCTACTGGAAGAGAATAAGGAAGAAAAGAGAAACGAAAGCCTCAGAAGCCCTTCCAGACACCTTCTTTCCCAGAAAGCACATCCCCCTCTGACTGTCCCCCTCAGCCACCTGAGTGTCCACATCTAGAATTCTGCTGAATCAACAGTGTGTGAGCGTCTCATGCTGCTCCAGGAGCCACGGCCTTGTCTAAACATCGTCCAAGTCTGACCCACATGGAAGGCCCGGTTGGTGCAGGGTAGGCTCTGGGAGCTGTCCTGCCCTGGACGCTCTCCGGGCAGCCAGGCCTTTGTCTCACAGGTGGGAAACTGGGCCCCAGACCAGTCAGCTGTGGAGCCCAGGCTCTCTCCACTTCACTGTGCTTTAAATATACCCATTTGCCTTTATTTCAGAGGCATGTGTGATATTTCTCCAAGCCGAACAACTCACATAAAAGGCTAACACTTTATTAGGATGGAAAATCCATTCTGGGGCATTTACACTGCCTGCTCGATGCAGTAAACAGATTTGGCTTAATAGGCCATCTGCTCTCATCCCACCCATTTGGGGAGACTCTTCCCAGAAGAGAGTGCATCTGAGAAGTTTAAGTAAACCTGCTTCTACAGCCCTGAGACTCTTACTCACTGCAGAGTCAAAACATTTTATTTAAAGTTTCCCCTGAGCACAGTTCACCGTGAGACATCCTAATCGGTGGTGAGACCCTGAACCCTGGACGGCTTCTCCACCATGGCCAAGGTCCACAAATGCACACGGTAAACATGAGCAACTTTTTATCAATTATGCTTCAATAGATCTTAAAAATTTTAGTTTGCCAATGAAAGAGAGAATTTTCTGAATACAAATACCTGAACATTCCATGGAGAAGGCGCCACAGGTGAGCCACTGAGTTCACCTGTAAAAATGCTACTTCACCAAGCTGCCGGCCCCCCAAGCTGTATCAGCTGCTCTGTTGCTGGGGCGATGGTTAGATGTATGAACGAGGTTGTTTCCAGTTGAATTTGACTCTGACAGAACGTTTTTTTTAGTTCCAACACAGGGGTATTGTAGAGACTCCCTGATGCCATTGCTAGGCGGACACCCACCTCCCTGTAGAAGCCCAGACCCTAGGGAGTCACAAATCGGCCCCAGGGACTGTTCACCTTCCGGGGTCACCTGTAAATTGTGTCTGAGGACCAGCACCTGGAAGGCACAGAGCAGGGCACACAGACGCTCCAATCTCCCTCTCCTACCCCCGCCAGCAGCAGCCCCTGTCCACTGGGCACGAAAATCAGCCCCAGTGCAGTGTCGGGATGGCGGGGCAGGGGTCCCAGCTGTCAGCATGCTGAAGTCTGCACTGAATCGTAACACTCACACAATTTTATTTTATTCCTAAAACATAGGAGCTTGGCTCAGAATAAAAATATAGTTTAACATGATTTACTAAATAAACAATTCACTTGTTTTATTGGGTGGACCTGGATCTGCCGCGTGAGCCCTCTTACACTGTGTGCTGGGAAGTTCTTCATAAACTGCTTTTCCTGCTGTAACTGAGCTGCAGACCATCACGCAAACGGGGCTGGAGGCTGCCGTCCTCTTATTTTCCTCCTTCCTCCCCACAAGCTCCCCCAAACCATCCTCCTTCAGGAAAGCAAGGCCCGAATCCTCGCCACCCTGAAGACCCAGAGCTTCACAGCACCAAAGAATGGTCACAGTAGACTCTTCATTTTAGGCACCAGGGTTGTAATTTTTAAGGTGTTAAACCCTTTTCTATGTAGAATGGAGCCCTTCAGAGAGAGTGGGAGAGGACGGGGTGCTACTCACAAACCGGCGGCCTGCTCGGCTCTCTGGTGACTGGCGTCGGTGAGGCAGGCGCGTGTGTGAGGCAGTGGCAATCTTCTCTCCTGCTAAGGAGGCGTGAGGCCGAGGCCCTTCGGAGACTTCACAGATGGCGGAGCGCTCCTGACACCGCACTCTGGTGAGGGATGCATCCTAATTAAGGGTAATTAACCCTCAGCCAGCAAGAGCGGTCCCTGGCTGCCTCCCTGACAGGTGGGTATCACAGCAACAGCGCAGAAGGGAGGTGGCAGCATGCGAGTCCCCAGCCTGGTACAGCCACTGCCGAGGACCGGGCTCTGTGACTAGCAGCTTCTGCGTCTGTACAGGGGCTGCCGCCGACAACCCCTGGTGGGCCCAGTAACTGCTGACACGAATGTGCCCGCCCAGCCTGGTGGAGGCTCCTTGGGCTTCCACTTCCCACAAAGATGCTCAGGGTCCCACATGTTTGACCCCAGGGCATCTGCTCCTGACCCACCCACCATGACCTTCTCTAATGGAAAAGTTTTCTGTGACTTGGCCTTGCTGTTCTGTGACCGGGAACGTCCTTCCAGGCTCTTTTTCCCTGGCCACATCACCCTTCTCCTAGGCTCCATGTTGTCCTTCCATCCCAAGGCTCAGTGTCACCATGGCTCCCTGGACCCAGAGACAATGAACATGCTGGGTGCCCCAGCTTAGTGGCAGTTCATTCCTTAGGAGGAGGCACTGATCAGGCTGGCAGGTGCTCTCCAGATCCTGGTGATGGGCACCCAGATTGAAGGGCCCAGGATCACGATTTGCTATTAGCAGACTTGCTGTCGCACATGAGGCCAGCCCCATCCTGACCAAGGCTGTGCCCAATACCATGACATGCAGCCCCTGCTGGGTGCTGAGACCCCAGCCCCAGTAACGGCATCCTTGCAAACCTATGTCACGTTGTGGCTCCCAAACACAGCACACACCCACAGGCAACAACCTAACCACAGCAGGAACACTCTGGAAATAATCCAGGAGTCCCGAGAGATCCCAGAGTCCTGGGTCAGAATAAATCAAAACACCCTGGCCCAGCAAATCTCCAGTCTGACAGGTGTCACAACCACCCATGGAGGGCTGGCATCCTCACAGAGCACACAGACCCCTGAAGACTAGGGGGACCCCACTACAGGCCAGAGAACCTCTCCAGAGCACACTGCCCTCTCCCTCCTCCCCACATTGCCTCCAGACTAGTAAAGGAATTCCAAGAAGAAACTATCCCCCAAGCTATGCTCTGCCTCTGGGACATGGGCCCTGGTGGCAGATGTGTGGGCATGGCTAACTGCCCGCCCGCGAGGCCACCAGATTCCTTTGCCATGAAGGAGGGTCCACATCCAACATACCCAGAGCAGGGTCATTTCTGCTGTTGCCTGTGAATCTAAGCTCCATGCACTGAGGACTGTCAGCCTGAGAGCAGAGAGGCCAGAGGAGAGCTAGGGGCCAGCAGGGCTGCCCAGCCACCTGGCCGCAGGATCTCAGTCTGAATAAGCTGCAGAAAACAGGTCTAGGATTGAAAGATGTCAGACAGGATTGAAAGATGCCACCTCCATGGGCAAATTGCAATATGTTAACAGAGCACTTGGCCCTGAATTTCCTGATAATTTTATCAGAATCTCATAGAAAGAAAACTTGTGCTTAGCCTTCAGGAGAACTTTGTATAAATACACACTAGTAAAAGAAACAATTCGCTCTCTCTGAAATCATATTAATGGCTTGTATTTCTCATTTAAGAAAGTTACTTAGTTTATCTCTTCTGATTTTGAATCATGTGCCAATCACACTGTAAGATTCAAGATTGGGCTATGTGTATGTAATATTTTATGATATAATCAAGATTTCATTAATTTGTACTTTGAATAAAATTTATAACACATCACATATATTGTTTTTCATATAATATTTTCTCTTAATTTATTTAAACATTTCCCATGGGATTAAATGTTCCTCATTGATATGCTAATACACTAGTTTATTTTTTTTTCTTGGCTCATACTTTTTTTTTTTTGTAGTAAAAAATACATATCATAAAATCTGCCATTTTAACCATTTTTAGAGGCACAGTTCAGTGCCATCAAGCGTGTTTGAACTGCTGTGCAGCCATCACTAGGGAAGGGCTCCAGAATGCTTTTATCTTCCCAAACTGAAACTCAGCACACACTGAACACTAAATCCCTTTCCCTCCCTGCAGCCCCAGCACCTGCCCCTCACTTTCTGTCTCTGGATTCGGCAACTCTGGGACCTCAAGTGAGTGGAACTGTGCAGGCTTCTCCTTTCCTGACTGGCTTATGTCACTTGGCATCACATCCTCAAAGTTCATCCACGTGGCAGCAGGTGTTAGGATGTCCTTCCTTTGTAAAGTTGAAAATTACATTGCATATCAAAAGACTGGCTTTTTAAAAAATTTTAGTTCTTTACACCTGGGGTTTTGCTCTGTCTCCTTGGCTGAGTGCAATGTTGTCATCACAGCTCACAGCAGCCTCAAACTCCTGGGCTCAAGCGATCCTTCTGCCTTAGCCTCCCGAGTAGCTATAGGTGCCTTCCATAACACCTGGCTAATTTTTTTTTTTTAATTTTTGTAAAGATGGAGTCTTGCTATGTTGCCCAGTCTGGCCACGGAAGTTTGGCTTTTACCACTCACTGGGGACACACAGTTACCTCGCTTTGTGTCCTAATGGCACAAAAACCACTTTGACATCACTAGCGTGAAGTGTTCAGTAAAAATTCTATAAGAAGCTTTAGGGGAGGCAAAGTCCTAATGTATTCATCTTTGGGAATTCTCTTGATAATTAGCGAGCTTATTTATCCTGCTAGTACAGCAGAACCAAGGCAAGGAAGAACACTGTGGCTCCCTGGCCTGAGACGCTCCCTGCCCTTTGCTGTTTCACCTCTGCTTCAAATGATGCCTCCAACCACCTGCTCACAGACAGACACAGATCTCCCTGCAAATTCACACTTGCCACACCTATGGGGCAGATACAAACTGCAAATTTTAGAGTGAAAATGGGATTCCAGTACTTCTGTCTGCAAAGCAAGGGCTTGCTGACATTCAGGAACTCTAGAAAATACCCACAGACCCACGGAGGAAAACTGCCACCACAGCCTCTGACACTGCGCGTGTTTCAAGTAAGATAAAATGTAATTGTTATTGCTTACCTTTAAAGAAAATTTCACATGCACAGCCATAAAGCAACTGAAATGCTACCGTGGAAATGAGTTGCTTTAAGAAATTGATGTTTAAATGCTGTCACCTATAAATAATTGAATCCATTTTCCAAATTCAGTCCATTTCTATAGAGTGCACAATTTCTTGACAGGGCCTCCTGCCCAGCTCACCCGGGTGACTGTGCATCTACGGAGACAGAGAGAGGGTCCAGGGCTGGCCTTGCAGCCGTGCCTCACTGGAGCTCACCACCCTCTGAAATACAGCTCCTCAGATTTGGGCCGCCTTCCTTTCCTCAGTCCCCCTCAGGGCATAAGTCTTGAGACCCTCAGTGGATGCCTGGAACTGAGGACAGAACTAAACCTAGGAAATACTGTCTCCCAGACACATTCATGTTGCACAGAGCAGACGAGCCTGAGAGGGGAGGATGCAGGTCTCTTCACACTAGCAGAACAGCACGTTATTCACAATCTAAGAGTTGTTGATTTCCGGAACTTCCCATTTAATATTGGGAAACCTCAGTTGACCATGGGTAACTGTAACCTCAGAAAGCAAAACCACAGGCTCGGGAGAGCATAGCATAAGCTTCACAGTACGAGGAACGTATTTTAATAGAAATAAGAATTTTGAACGTATGCCTATGAATATTAAAAAGCAACTGTCTACGTTCAAGTGAATTATCTTCAAAGTCCCACAGATTGGGTAAATATAAAAGATCTATTCTGTTTCTAAATACTGTACACCCCAATTATTAATGTTTAAATGTCAGGCCTCTTTTGGCAATTGAACCAATTGATTTCAAACAAGCTATCTGCTTAATTGATATAGAAAGCTCAGTGGCAGAAAGTATTCTCCACCTCTGGAGCCTGCTTTAAAATTCCACATGGGAATACATGGATAATGCCTTCTGTCTTAACCTTCTAGCAACCTCTGCTCCAGGGACTATGATGCTCCTCTGATGAAGAAACTCCCTGTGAGCTCACTGCGCAGACTGCAGCCCAGGGGCCGAGACCAGCTCTCAGAGGGTGAGTCAGGCACCCCCAGCGCAGTCCTCCACACGTCTCAGGCATTCGGCAATTTGTGGAATGAACCTTGCAGGAAACAGACAAGCGGTTTCAGAAATGATCAAATATTCAACTCTGAACACTGGATCTCTAAATAACACACAAATTACTCCTTGTTTTCTCTCCACTGTAGTGGAGTTTTTCAAACTCCTAACAGAGACACTATTTCCCAGAAGTGCTCTGCAGGAACTCACAGCAGCTACTACGAGTTCTGAAGAGAAAGAGGAGCCCATTGAAAGATCACAAGACATGTAAGAGCTTCAGGAAGCTGGAGGCCGGGAATGTGAGCCATGCTGACGACTTAGGTTATTTTCCTTTTTTTGCCTTCAAAGAATCTCTTTAAAATCTCATCATAATAGTGTTTTCTAAAATGCACATTAGCTCCAGAGGAGCAAGGCATGAAACATGCCCCATCCCAGTGAACAGATGGCAGGAAGGCACACCTACCCCTCCACGTAGTCAGCAGCACATTTAGTAAATGGCAACACATTAGAATCACTGTTTGGATTTGTGTAATGTCCAAAAGAAGCAAGCAAGAAGAACGGCCACTTCCCAGAGACGCGTGAAAGACCACTGCCTCTGTGGGGTCCTCTAAAGCCTGTGTCCTCCGTGCCTTGGCAAGTTTTCTCCAATATTCTCAGGTCGTAAAAGAGCATCTCTGCCTGGCAAGCCTTCTGGAGGAGGGGAAGAGTTTCCATGATGAAAATGCAGAGGATGCCATCGTTCAGCCCTGGGCCTAGGCTCTGAGCCACGTCCATAGTAACCACTATTCACTGCAATGTTCTCCAGAGAAGGGGCAGAGCTGTAGACGCCACCACACTGGGTTCCTGCAAGGTGCTAAGCATGTTCCGTTACAGAAACCAAGGGCTGCACGCTCCTGACTTGGGTCCCAGTTTCCTCCTCTGCACAGAGGCGCAAATCTTTCCTAATCTGGAGGGATCTTCTCTGAGATGGAGGTGATGACTGTTTCCTCTCCATCTTTTGCAGCAGGGGTCCTCAAACTTTTTAAACAGGGGGCCAGTTCACTGTCCCTCAGACCATTGGAAGGCCAGACTGCCGGCCCCGGGATGAGTCGGCTACTAAGCAGGACAGGCAGTGTTGGCAAAAACACCTGGCAGGCCGGATAAATGTCCTAGGCGGGCTGCATGTGGCTTGTGAGCCATAGTTTGAGGACGCCTGTAAGGCAAAGTTCCTGATGCTATAGTGGGTGACCCAGAATGCATGATAAATACCTGAGTTTCTGAGCCCCAAAAGCAATCTCTTCCACCTGAGTTTCTACGGAAGCGGTTTCAGGTGGGGCTGGCAAGCTTTGATTTTAGTTAAGTGGCCCAGGAGTTTTTTATGAGTTTGGGAAATAACCAAGAAAAGTCAGCCATAATATAAATGCAACAACAGGCCCAACTACAACCCACACATGCTGAGAATACATTTTACATATTTGTGTGCTACATGTATAACTGGAAAAGTAAATTAGGGCAACTCCACTTCTAAACAAATTAATGTTTTTAAAAATATTTACATTGACCATTTTTTTCATTTAACATCTAGATCTTGATTGCTGAAAATATTTGTGTGGTTTTCTTTTCAAAATATGCAAAGTTTTCTAAAAATCATTAGCTATTCTTGGTGCTAATTCAAGCTGAGCACACTCTTTGGGGACAGGCGGGCAGGCAGGCATTCGCCCAACAGGCATGGCCCAGACAAGGGCTTGATCCACGCTGAAAATGAATGGGCTTTGTCAACATAGGTCATTGCTTTGCTACCTGGTTATTCCATACTCTAGAATTATAACAGCTTTTTATATGAAAAGGGGGAAAAGGCATTTAAGTATGCAGCTTCACAAGAATCGTCTT
>NW_003852509.1:4893920-4898035 GCF_000181295.1 Otolemur garnettii
GCCTTAGCCGATTGAGCTACAGGCGCCGAGCCGAATCGTCTTCTTTTGTTTGAGACTCTTTTGCCCCAAGACGTGACAAAGTTGAAAACAACACTGGTGATGAGTTACCTTTACTGTGCACACGGACTGTGTGCCTAGCCTGTGCGGAATGTCATCTCGGATGTCTCAGAAGGTCACAGCAGCCCTGAAGATGGCTTGTTGTCTCAAGGCTGCCCCATTAATGAAATGACAGAATGCGGACTAGCAGGGGTCACTAGGACGTAAATGGCAACACCCCTGTGCTCGACACCAGGACAAGACAATCAAGCAGCCCTGGCCCCAAGGAAGCAGCAGCCCTGGCAGAGAACCCGGCAAAGACCCCATGGAGGGAACAGTAGAGATGAGGGCTGAGCTGGGGTCTGGGGGCTGCCCAGGATGAAGGAGCCCTGTGGTCAGAGACCAGCCTGGAGAGCTGGAGGGAAGTGAGCGGTTCCTCCGCCATCCAGGGGCTCTCTGGGCTAAGCCAGCCTTGGTGCTCTACACCGATTTTCATCCTGACAAATGACCATGGCCTCCATGCCTATGCTTCAGTGTCCGTCATTTTACAAACACCAGGGAAGGAGGGACCACAGCTTCACCTCTTGTGGTGATGCCATGATCTCTAGCTCCACCACTGGGACAGGAGATGGTCCTCACCCAGGCACACCTCCCCGCAGGTCACACTCAATTCCTCCCACGTCCACTCAAACAAAACCCCAACAAAACCACAGCAAAAACAAACACAAGAGAAACACTCTTCCCAAAGGCCAGGAAGTT
This sequence comes from Otolemur garnettii, assembly GCF_000181295.1. Taxonomy (NCBI): domain Eukaryota; kingdom Metazoa; phylum Chordata; class Mammalia; order Primates; family Galagidae; genus Otolemur; species Otolemur garnettii. The sequence continues at coordinate 4,894,716 of NW_003852509.1, forward strand.
TGATTAGATGATCACGATCCCCTGCTTAATTTCGTTATGTTCTTACGTCCCCAATCAGTGTGCTGGGGATTCATCCCACACCTTGTAACAGAGAGAAGCAGAAGCAGAGCACGAACGGGGAGCACGCCCCGCCCCGTTGCTCACTGCACACTCAACAGACACGCAAAGCAGGAAACAGAGCCAGTCCCTGGCGTGGCCCCAGAGCCCAGGCTGTGGCTCGCAGTATCTCCATGGAAACAAGTTGCGCTGGCAGTGCGGCGTCAAAGGACTGGAAAATCTAAGCCTCAGCAGAAAACAGAGAAAAGCACTTGAAGGTTTTTTTTTTTTTTTTTTTGCCCAGGAAAAACAAAATTAATTATTCAACTTTCTGTGTTGTACTGACTGGGAGCTGTCAGTTTCACCCTAAGTACCCGATGCTCCATCCCTACAATTTACCACGAACCCACCTTAAAACTTGCTAACTCCCTTTCCTAAGAAGTCATTGTTAGAGCATAATTAAAGTTAAAATGCCTGAAATTATTCAACCTTCACTTGATGAAAGCTTTAATCATGTAGAAAATACTCACCATCCCAGCATCGGCCAGGGCTCTGTCCCCGGCCTCGCCAGGTCCAGGCCCCCAACACCTGTGGTGTGGAGCACCCACAGAAGTAACCAAAACTCCCTGGCTCCAGGGCCTGGCCCAAGCCCTTGTTTCAGACAAGATCTCCTGTGAGCTAGCAATGTGGGCACCTGCCTGACACGCCTACTTTAGCTGCATCACACAGTGAGAAGGTGAGTTTTTGGTGGGATTAACATAAAGTTGGTGGACGCTGAGTAGAGCAGGTGACCTTCAGGCCATGGGTGACCTTGCCCAACACATTGGAAGCTGTAAGAGCAGAAGACTGAGGTCCCCAAGATGAAGGAGACCTCCCTCCACCTGCTTCAGATGTGAGCTGCAGTGTTATCTCTGCCTGCAGCCACCTTGTAAAACTTCAGATGTGCCCCTCATAGTCCAGTGAGCTGAGCCCCCAAACCTGCCCCTCTCTGTGACCAGTAAACCCCACGGGCTCTGTCCTCTACTGCAAATTGCAATTGGTAGCTCATCTGGACTGAACCAGGTCACAAGGCCTCAGGTCCATGTCCCTGTCCTCAGTGGTCCCCAGCAGTGTGGCTGGAGCCTGCTCTCCACAGGTGGGACCCAGTGGAGCTGCATGGGAGTTCCTGGCCACGCCCTAGGGTCCCTCTGTCTTGGCACCCTCTGCAAGACCTGAACCCAAACCATGGCTCTGCTGACCTGGCCTCCAACTCACAGTCTCTGGAGAAGGCTTGGCGCCCTGACGTGGGTTCCCTGTGGATTCTGAACAGAGCTGCCAGGCCCCTCCCTCTGCAGGGAGCCTCTGGCCCCGGGATGGAGCCCCAGGCCCTTGAGAATGCTCACCCGCAACACGCTTTGCAGGAGCCACTGGGCAGAGGAAAAAGGATGCCCAGTTGTCATGAGCAAGCCTCAGGTCACCGGCACCAAAGGTTCCCAAGGGCCAGCAGTCCACAAACTTCCATGTGGCCAAACGTGCAGGACAGCAGGTGGCTGTGGTGTGCTGGGCCTGGGCAAAACTATTTTCCAGGCAGGAAAATCACTAAGAACTTGGAGATACTAACAGCAGAGCCTCAAAGCAAGCGCTACCCTCTGATCTCAGGCCTGTGTGACTGCCCAGCGACCAGCGCACAGGCATCTGAGCATGTCTGGACACAAAGGTGCAGGCACCCTGCCGATCCACGTGTCTCTTCAGAAGAGGAAGGGAAGCGGTAGGAGAGAGCTTCGCTGCCAGAGTGTGGTTCAAGCACGCTGCTCTCTAATCCAGTGTTTGGTTCCACTGTCACCGTTGGGCAATTAGAAAATAAAAAGCGGGACCAAAACAGTGGCTGACAGGGACATCCCAGGAGACCGTGTGGAGGAGAAAAGCACAGGAACTCACTGAGGGAGCGTGCAGGAGGTGGCGGGGAGGCCAGGCAGGGCGCGGGAGCTGGGAGGGGAAAGGCCACAGGACCTGGGCTGGCAGCAGCCAGAATGTTAATTTGTAGGGACCGACCGGCAGGCCTTGCCTTGATGCTATGACGTGGCCTCCACCTAACACAGAAGGGAGAGGCCCACAAGTTCAAGTTAAGGGGACAATCTGCAAAGAGACATGTCACCATTTCAACATTCTGGCTGGCAAGAAAGCGTGTTTCTGTGTGTGTGTGTGTGTGTGCGCGCACGCGTGTGTGCACAGGGCATGATGGATGGGAAGGCAGTGCCCGAGGTACAGATGGCGGAGTGACCCCAACAGTTTTTCAGTTTGTTCTTCGTGATTTTACTAGTTATAGTTTTTAGTAATTAGCTTGTTACTATATCAGAAAAAGAAATAAGCTACAGCCATTAAAAACCAAGTGTTTCCCTTTTCCTCTACCAAGTACAGCAGATGCTTTTGAGAATTCCTGTGCACTTATCACAATGCGCCACCTTCAAGGATCCGCTCTTGAAGTGGGATTTCAATGGTCCCCGTGGGATTGAGCTGCTTCCTTCAGTATTTCAGAAAGTGATGTTTAAAAGACCAGGAGCAAACAAGCAGGCTCACAGAGAGCCACGTGGACTGGAGAGCTTGCTCTGCCGTCCACTCCTTGAGATGGTTCTGGACGCTGCATGTGCCCCAGACCCCTGGGACGGGCTGCCTGGGCTGACGTCCAGACTTGAGTGAGGCTGAAAAATGCCAAGTCCTTGAACTTGGAACCTAAAATTCCAGAGAATCAAATACATTCTCCTAAGTGCCTGGTTCAGATAAGCACCATGCCACTGGAACACTAATTTTCAATTGAAATCACAGAAATTACAGAAAATAATTTTAATATGAGTCTAAACTCACATAAAATGCCCATTAAGAAGAGCCCTCCATGAAGAAAGAACTATGTTCTCTACATTGAACTTTTGTACAAAAAGTAAATAAAACTATGTCAGGACAAAAAACAGGAAATAAGAAACGGGGTCCAGGGTGCCTTGAAGTCAGCAGACACTGAGCTCAGCATCCTTCCCACTGACCTGCCCTCTGCTGCCTCCCTGACTCTAAGTCAGTCCCTGGCCACCTGGCCAAGCCCCATCCCACTGGCCACTAATGGCCTGCACTGGGGGGTCTATCCACCCTCCCTCTTGGGCCAAATCACTCTGCAGATTCTCACACCCACCTCTCAAGTCCCGAGTTTCCAAATTGCCTTTAGGCCTCCTAGTTGCTCCTCCAACCTGTTTGACATGGATCCTTTGGTCATGGTCCAAAGCAAAGGGGCTCTGCACAGGCAGGGGTCAGGTGTGGAT
>NW_003852509.1:4899238-4927407 GCF_000181295.1 Otolemur garnettii
CAGGTGTCAGGTGTGGATGCCCTGTCCTCTCTATCCTTGGCCACCCCCCTCTCATCACTGACCTCAAAGGTCAGGGCTGTACACATGCAGGTGTCAGGTGTAGACACCCCATCCTCTCCATCCTTCACCCCCTCTTCTAATCACTGACCTTACCTGAAAGTGCCTCTCTCTGAGCCAAGCAGGGAGCCCTAGGCTGTGGGTTGCTGAGGAGGGCGGCACTGCCCCTACCAGCTCAGCCATCACACAGGCTGTGTGAGTCTGTACATGAAAGAAAGGCTGATGATGTGGGAATGCTCTCTAATGTTCCCCAGAGGAAAATATCCCTTTGTGAAACGCATATTCTTAAATCCTGTGACAAGGGCAAGCACAGAGCAGGTCTCTCCCTTCCAGGTGTTCCCTTCCTTCCTCATTAGATTCACTAATTCAGCGTTAATAAGACAGTGTTATTTGGCCTGAAAAATCAGTGCAAATTTATAATTGTTCAGCACATGTGCAAATATCTACTTCCAATCCAGAGATTGAGAAAAGGCCCTCAGGCTGCCGTGTCACTGGGCCAGGAGGAAGGCTGCTCAGACTCGGGGGCAACACTCTGTCAGAGGCCTGGGAGGGCAGGGCAGACCCCCAGGTTTGGCAGATGAAGCCTACTGGGCATGGCCCTGACGCTGGGAAAGGTTAGGACATCTTGCCAGTCTGCAGTTCCAGGACAGAGTATGATTCCTCAGACATGCAAGGCTCCGTCTCATGCCAGACAGGGAAAATCAGGCATTTGTTTTCATAACGAGATGCCACGCAGGCTGACAAGCCTGTACGCACCAGCAGACTGTGTCCAGAGAAAGCAGGGGACGGGCCTAAGAGATTTCTTATTTGTACTTTTATCTTTGCTGTGGCTCCTGTGGCACAGCCATCCCCGGGCCTGCCGGATGCGGGTGGGCAGGGCAGGTGGAGAGCATGTCATGCCTTCTGCCTTCTGCCTGTTTGTCCCTCCAGAGATCCAGGAAAGGTGATGACCAAATTTCTCACATCTGTGATGACGCACCACTCCCTCCCATCCCAAAGGCCTGCACAACTGAGACACATTCTGACTAGAATTCCACTATTATCTGGATTCCTGGCAGTACTGCTTGTCCATTGCTACAGCTGGAGGAAACAGGCCAAGGCACCAAGATAAGGAGGGAAAAGCTCTTCATCCGGCTTAGAAGGTTGTGTGTGATCCTGTCCCCAGAAGCCTTCCCACCCGACAGACAGACGGATATCAAGCAGGTTCACCACAAATTCACCATCCACTGGTACCACCGAGCTTATGGGACAAAGCCATGAGTGTCGGCTACAAGAGCTGGTGTAGAAATTACAGAGCCAGTTCAGGGAGGAATCTGGAAGGTAGACATGCAGCTTTGTTGACAGGGACCAAGGCATGACCTTGAGGCAGGACCCAGTGGTAAAGAACCAACTTTGGCAGCAGTGTGAGGGCAGAATTGCAGTGGGAAGGGACTGAGAGCCCTGATACCAGCTGGCAGAAGTGCAGCTCTGCTCCAGGCAGGACACGGCTGTGCAGATAAGGGAAAGGCGCTGGGGCAGTGCCCCCGAGAAGCAGACTGCTTGAGGGGGGTAGCTTGGTGATGCTGGCCACTGAGACAGAAAAGAGATAACGACTAAGCGTTGTGCTTCCAGGTCTGCAGATGGCAGGTTATGCAGAGGAAGGACAGAGGGAGGCTTGCCGACGGTGAAATAAGTCTGGTTCTAGATGGAGAGCACAGGAGGACAGGTCATCGAGTGAGAATACCCAGGGACCCTCTGGAAGGAGGATCTGTGAACTGGAGACATAGCAAGGCTCAGGTTCAGCTCTAGGAAACGAAACTGCTCAGGTGACGGTTGAGAAATAAGACGAGACAAAAGTACCAAAGGAGAGAGCACAGAAGATGAGGACAGAGAGAGAGCATGAAGAAAACCCACATTCCACAACAAAGGGAGAGGAGCCACACACACGGCTGACTGAGCAATAACTAAACAAATAAGCCAGCATAATGCTGGAGGAGTCACACAAAATTAGATGCTGCCCACGGTGCTGAGAAAGCTCCAGGAGCAAGGAAGGCGGCCAAACCCAGGCGACACTCTGTTCGTGGGAGGGAAAAGAATGGAGACTGAAAGTTACTTGAATCATGGCAGAGGAGGGAGTCAAGAATCTCTTGTATTTTATGGCAAAAGGGCTCTTTAGCATATGTGTATACTGTAGTAAGAAACGAGTGGGAAGGCAGTGATTGAAAATGAAACAACTTATGGAGATCCCAAATGATACAAGCAAGAACAGCTGTCCAGAAGCCAGTGAGGCCTGGATACACCATCTGAGAAAAAAGCATTCATGCGTCTGAGTGGTTTTATATGAATATTACGTCAGTAAGAACAATATATACAGGTAGTCCCCAAGTCACAAATATCTGACTTATGTACAACTATGAATGGAGGATATTACAGGTAATAGATGAATGTACCTGTTTCAATTTACATGTAAATTCAACTTAAGAATAAATCTACAGAACCTATCTTGTTCATACAGGGGTCTGCCTATAAAATGCCAGAAATCACCCATTATTAATAGACAGTTAAGTTTTTATTGAGATCAGTAAGACTTTTATGAAATAGAAGTGTGGCTTTATTTTACAACCAAATAAAATATTTTCACCATAGACTAAAATCATGCTTAGTAAGAAGGATAGGAAAGACCTCAAAATGTTATAATTTTGCTATCAACTATCTTCTTAGTATTGATTTTGCTTCTTCCTGTAAGTTTTGGTATGTTATTTCCATTTTCTTTTATCTCAAAATTTGTTTTAATTTCCCTTTTAATTTGTTTATTAACCCACTGGTTGTTCAGGAGCATTTTGTTTATTTTCATGTATTTGTGAATTTTCTGAAATTCTTCTAGTTTCATACTATTTGTGGTCAGAAAAAGTGCTTGATATAATTTTAATCTTCTCAAATATGCTAAGATTTGTGGCCTAACATATGATCTATCCTGAAGAATGCTCCACGTGTGCCAGAGGAGAATATGTATTCTGTTGCTGGTTTTTGGAATATTCTTTATCTATTAGGTTCATTTGGTCTGAACTGTAGTTCAAATCCAATGATTCCTTATTAATTTGCTGTTGTATGGTCTGTTCATTATTGAAAGTGCCATATTGAAGTCCCCTACTATTATCCCCTTTAGATCCTTTAATATTTGCTTTTTAGGGTAGCACTTGTGCCTCAGTAAGTAGGGTGCTGGCCTCATATACTGAGGGTGGAGAGTTAGAACCCGGCCCCAGACAAACTGCAACAACAACAAAAAAATAGCTGGGTTTTGTGGTGGGTGCCTAGTAGTCCCAGCTACTCAGGAGGTTGAGGCGAAAAAGTCACCTAAGCCCAAGAGCTGGAGGTTGCTGTGAGCTGTGAGCTGTGACACCATGGCACTCTACCAAGGGTGACAAAGTGAGACTCTGTCTCAAAAAAAACAAAAAATTGCTTTATATATTTAAATGCTCTATTGTTGGGTGCATATATATTTGCAATTGTTATAACCTTTTTTTGAATTAACACTTTTATCATTGTATCATGTCCTTCTCCATTTCTTCTTACAGTTTTTGACTTTTTTAAAATTAAATCATAGCTGTGTACATTAATGCAATCATGACAGTTTTTGACTTTATGTCTGTCTAATTTATCTGATATAAGTATAGCAGCTACACTTTGTCTTTTTTGGGGTTTTATTTGCATGAGAGATCTTTTTCCATTGCTTTCACTCTCAGTTTACTTGTGTCCTTAAAAGTGAAGTGAGTCTCTGGTAGGTAGCATATAGTTGGGTCTTGTTTTATTATGTATTTATTCACTGTATGGCTTTTGATTAGAAAATATAATCCATTTACACTTCAGGTAATTACTGACAGGTAAGAACTACTGCTATTTTGTTAATTATTTGCTAGGGGTTTTTTTTGGTTGTTGTTTTGTTTTGAGAGGAGTCTCACTATGTGGCCCTCAGTAGAGTGCCATGGTGTTGGTAACCTCAAACTTTTTGAGTCAAGCGATTCTCTTGCCTCAGACTCCCAAGTATCTGGGACTACAGGTGCCTATCACAATGCCTGGCTATTTTTTATTGTGATTGTAATTGTTGTTTAGCTGATCAGGGCCAGATTTGAACCTACCAGCCTTGGTGTATGTGGCTGGTGCTGTAACCACTGTGCTATGGGCACCGAGTCTAGGTTTTTGTTTTTGGTTTTTTTTTTTTTTGTAGATATGTTTGTTCTTCCTCCCTTACTATTTCCCTTTGTGGTTTTATAGTTTCTTACAGTGGTATGTTTTAAAGTTCTTTATATTTTTATTTTGTTTATCTTCTATAGATTTTTGCTTTAAATTACTATGAGGTTTAAGCAGAACACCTTGCACTTATTACAGTGCATTTTAACCTGAAAATAACTTAATTTTTATTGCATACTACTATACACTTTTATTCCCATCCACATTTTATGTTTTTCAGGTCTACATTTACATCATTTTGTAATGTTATCTCTTGTCAATTTATTTTATCTATAGTTGTTATTAATAAGTTTGTTCTTTAACTCTTGCACTAGGGATAAAATTATTTTACATAAAACTATAGTCCTAGAACATCTGAATATTGCTTGCTAGTACTAAATGTCTATATCCAAATAGAAGAATGATCACAAATAAACATCACCCTCAAGAAAACATATAAAAAACAAAATTTGGATACTTTTTTTTTCTCCTGTCTACTTGGTCTAGGTAGGACCTCCAGTACTATATTAAGTAGAAGTGGTGAGAGTGGGCATTTTTGTCTTGTTTTGGATCTTTTCCTTAGAGTAAGGAAGAAATAATAAATAATGAACCAGAAATAAATGAAATAGAGACTAGAAAAACAATGTACAGGATCAACAAAATGAAAAGCTGATTTTTTGAAAAGACAAACAAAATGACAAACTTTCGACTAAATAAGAGGAATAAAAGACTCAAATAAATAAATTGGAATTAAAAAAGAAGACATTGCAACTGACACCAGAAATACAGAAGATCACAAAAGGCTATTATGAATGATTATATGTCAAATACTGCATGACCTAGAAGAAAGGTATAAATTCCTAGATGTATATAACTTAGTAAGACTTAATCATTAAAAACCAGAAAACAAGAACACACAAAAAGAGGTAAGACTGAACAGTAACAGACTCCCAAAGAAAAGTCCAGGACCGGCTCGGCACCTGTGGCTCAGGTGGCTAAGGCGCCAGCCACGTACACCCAGGGTGGTGGGTTCGAATCCAGCCTGGGCCCACCAAGCAACAATGATGGCTGCAACCAAAAAATAGCCAGGCATTGTGGCGGGCGCCTGTGGTCCCAGTTACTTGGGAGGCTGAGGTGGGAGACTCACTTGAGCCCAGGAGTTGGAGGTTGCTGTGAGCTGTCATGCCATGGCACTCTACCCAGGGTGACAGCTTGAGGCTCTGTCTCAAAAAAAAAAAAAAGAAAGAAAGAAAAGTCCAGGACCTGAGGACTTCATTGCTGAATTCTACCAAACATTTAAAGAATTAATACCAATTTTCCATGAACTATTCCAAAAAATTGAAGAGAAGGGAATTCTTCCAAATTTTTTTTTATCAGACCAGCATGGCCTTGATACCAAAGCCATACAAGGATGCTATAAGGAAAAAATACTACAAACCAAAACACTTGATGAAACAGATGCAAAAATCCTCAAAAAAATTACTAACAAATTGAATTCAACAGCACATTAAAAGGGTCATTCACCATGATCAAGTGGGATTTATGCATAGCATGTAGAATGGTTCAACACATCCAAATCAAAAGATGTGATACACCACATTCATAGAATGAGGACAAAAATCATATGATCATCCAAATAGATGCAAGAAAGACATCTGACAAAATTTAGCCTCTCTCCATGATAAAAACTCTCAACAAATTAGATACAAAAGAACATACCACCTGCACACAATAGAGAGTATATGTGATATAACCACAGTTAACATCATACTCAACGGAGAAAAATCAAAAGCTTTTCCTCTTAGATCCAAAACAAGACAAAAATGTACATTTCCACCACTTCCACATAATATAGTACTGAAAGTCCTACCCAGACCAAGTAGACAGGAGAAAAAAAAAAGTCTCCAAATTGGGGAAGAAAGAAGTTAAATTGTCCCAGTTTGCAGACAACATGATCTTATATATAGAAAACCCTACAGGCTCAACCAGGAAACTATTAAAAATGATATACAAATTGAGTAAAGTTGCAGGATACAAAATACACTCTCTACACTAACAACAAACTTGCTGGAAAGGAAACCAAGAGATCAAACCCATTTATAATAGCTATAAAAAATTTCATTTAACCAAAGAGATAAAAGACCTATATTTTGAAAACTATGAAACATTAATGAAAAAAATTAAACACACAAATAAATTAAAAGATTACCCATGTTTATGGACTGCAAGAATTAATATTAAAACGTCCATACTACCCAAAGCAAACAACAGCTTCAATTCAATCCTTATTAAAATTCTGACGTCATTGCTCATAGATATAAAAAAAAATCCTAAAATTCAAATGGAATCCCCAAAAGTCAAGTAGCCAAAGCAATCATAAGGAAAAAGGACAAAGCTGAAGGCGTACTACCTGATTTCAAATTATACTACAGAGTGATAGTAATTAAAACAAAATAGTACTGGCATAAAAATAGACACACCGACCAATTCTATAGAATAGAGAGCCCAACAAAGGACTCACACAGGTAAAGTCAATGGATCTTCAGCAAAGGTGCCAACAATATACATGACAAAGGGAAGTCTCTTCATTACAATTAAAGTAAGATCTGAAGCTGTAAAACTGCTAGAAGGAAACCTGGGGGAAACTACACAACATTGGTCATGGAAATGCTTCTGTAGATTAGATCCCCAAAGTGCGGGCAACAAAAGCAAGAATAGACAAATGGGACTCCATCAGAATGAAAAGCTTTTGCACATTAAAAGAAACAATCAACAGAGGGAAGAGATAATGTACGGATTGGGAAGAAATATTTTCAAGGCATACATCTGCCAACGTGCTAGTACAAAAAAAATATAAAGAACTCAATTCTGTAGAAAGAAAACAATGTGTCCAATTAAGAAGTAGGCATGGACCGGAATACGCAATTCTCAAAAGAAGACATACCAATGGCCGACACATGCAAAAAGCTCAACACCACTAATCATCAGGCAGATGCAAATTAAAACCACTGTAAGACATGCCTTCCCCTCAAGCCTTTTGGAATGGCTATTACCAGAAAGACAAGAGGCAGCAAGCATTGTTGGGGATGGGGAGAAATGGGAACTCTTGGACACTGTGGGTGGGAATGTAAATTAGTACAACCATCATGCGAGATATACCCAAGAACTGAGTACTATGCATTTCAATATTACTAAGAGAGGAAATTCTTAATATTCTCATAATTAAAATCTTAAATGAGGTAACGTGTATGGTAATTAGCTTAATTTAATCACTTCACATTTTATTCACAAATCATAACACTACTTCATACCCTGTAATATGTATGACTACAATTTGTCAGTATAGAATAATAATAAATAAATTTTAAAGACAAAAGTACTAAATACTACTTCTTGGCAGTCTGACAGACTAGACCTTTGAAGAAACTTGTCACTATAAGAGACTGAAGGATATTAAATAAAATATAATTACATTTTTTTTAATAAGTGATTCAGTAAGTAAGTGAAAATAACAAAAAGTGATCAACTACAATAAGATAACAGAAAAACGGAGTGTTAATCATAGATAATTCAGCTACCCTAAGGGATACACATGCCTATATGCTTATCAGTAATTTAAAATCATAAGGTCCCATATTACTTTGAAGCATAATTTAGATATAATAAAATGCATAAATTTTGAAAAAGTTATGATTTTTCATTTTGCCAGGAACACAAGAACAGCTCTTTATTAGCCACTCAGATACATGAGTAACTTTCTATTTTAAGAAAAAAATTCACTGTGGAGCAAAATAAGACTTTCTTTTTTTATTAAGGTACATTCATAATTTTGATATCTAACTTTTAGAACTCAAAGTAATTGCTGAATCGTGTTCTTGGTGCTTGCACATGAAATTAATGCTCTTAAACTCTCTCTCTAATGATCTGCTTTAGAATTGCGTGCCATAACAAAAGACTAATATATACCACGCAAATGGCCCTCGCTCAGTCAAGCCATTAAATCGGATTCTCAACATCTCACTATGTCAGTTAGTATAATTATGAAGGAGAAGGTCATTACTAAATTCGTACTTAACATGCTCATATGCATAGACTTCACGGAATGAATGAGCTCAATTCAAAATATTAAGTATAGATACGGGTATTAAAAAGTCAATACAAACTTGAACTTTACAAAACTAAAAATGACTTCAAAATCCCCTAATATGTGGCATTTCCTCAAATCAAGAAAGAAAGAATGAGAAGTAAAGAATGGCTCCTGTTCTCTCCTGCCTCTCTGAAGGGCTGGAGTTCCATAGCCTGTAAATAATAATTATTAAAATGAGAAGTTTAAGTCCCACCGTCAGCCTGGAGCAGCAGCAAACTCCACTGTGAGAAGACTCTGCCTTTGCTACAGAGCTGATGTGTGTCGTCCTACGTCCCTATCTAAGGTCCTATGTGAAGAATTCCTTTGAAACTTTGACATATTCTGTAGCTTCTTTTGAAGGAAAACGACGTTCTAATTCAGAGGGTTGTAATTGACCATGGTTCTTGTTGGCTTGATGAACAGCAAACTCAGTGTCAAGTTTCATAACTAAGTAACTGTGGTCAATGTATAGCTTTTCCCTGTTTAATGAATTTTGATGTATATTTTAGCATTTCAATATAATTTATGATAAACCTATAACAGACATTTTATAAAATATTTCTGAATGAGTAAGACTAGGAAATAATGTCTTAATTCTCACTGCACGATCCTCATTTTAAATGGTTGCAGGAATAGCCTATCTTGAATTATACTTTCCCAAATCACATTAGTTGATTTCTTCCCACAACACAGCATTTTGCTCCTACCAGGTTTTTCAATGTAGATAAATTTTTTGAACAAGAAGGAGAATGCTCGCCCTTCGTGCATGATGAACACCCCTGGCTCCCCAGCAGTCCTCAAATAAGCTTTAATCTTTCTCTGGGAGACAACCCGTGATGGAGACAGATTGGCACAGCTTGGAGCTGCCATTGTGCCCAGCCCTGCATGTGCCAAATGTCGACTCTTTGGCAAGCACGTTCCAGAGGCATGTGCTTCTCTTTTCGGGTTTAATTGTCCATGAGTATGTTATTAGTCTTCCCCAGGAGCCACCACAACCCTCAAGGTGGATGCAGCATTTTCTCCATCGGTACCCAGATTGGCTAAACACACTCTTAGCTACATCCAGATTATGGCCCATAAACGGTAATTTTTAAAATGAAGACAATGTAGTCATGTGAAAGCCAAAATGGGTGAGAGAGAGAGAAACATGTGAAAAAATTGTTTCTGTTTTGCAAAAACTTCACGAACATTGTTTTCAGATTAGGAATACAAAACACGTAAGTATGGTTTTCGACCTACCACTTGAGTTTTAACTCCAAAAGAAACACACACACACACACACACACACACACGTACGTACACTTTTTAAGTAACAGGAAGATGTTTATGTCACCTGCGCCCACGATCAGTATAGGAAGGGCAAGATGCACCTCACAGATCCAGGTGCATTTCTCTCTGAGGAGTGTTCTGCCATTTTTCAAGCAAGGGGAAAGACAGTTCCATTATCTCCTTTTCTTTGGTGTTTCCTCTACTGATTTAATCTAGATGTTAGCGGCCTTTTCCTGTCATCCTGACTGGGGAGTAAATGATCAGGAATGAGAATATTTTCACTTGGTATACTTTCTCTCCTGAACACTGCAGAGGATGTTATATTTCAAATGCAACAGGGCCTCAAATTTCACAGAGTTCCTAGTGTAGTGGGCATGTACACATCAGAAAGACTCAGTAAATCAGGAATGAGTAAAATGGAATCAGTAAGAGAAGAAACACACTATCGATAAATTTCTCTTAAAATATTCATGTACCTTATTAATAATACTAATGAGAACTTAGCAACACAAATAGCAATGGCTAAGAATTAATAAGTATTGAGCCTTTATTACGGGCAGGAACCTACACTTTAAATACTACCTATAATTCTAGGAGGTATACACTATTGTTTGTGTTATTAAGGTCATTATTATTTCAGAAACTAGCGAACACCTAAGAAATGCACAAACCTTATTATTTCAATTGTAAAAAAGTAAAAGAAATCAATGCAATTAAATTTGCTTTTATAATCATCACCTGAACAAAGCATTATTTCAAATTTTAATATATACATCATAACATCTGTGTATGCTAATGAAGAAATATGCATATAATTTTAAATCGTTAAGCTATCAAGATATCTATGGCGTTTCCATTTTTGAAAACATTTTCGTTCTGGATATTTAGAATTCAAGACAATATATTATTATTTTAAAGCAATATTTAGCACAGTAAATTCCCAGTACAAGAAGATAAACAGGGCACCTCCTGAAAGTACTATGGACATGGATTTGACCCAGTATCAATTTACCAATTAAATATTTATAAAAAACATTTAGATGTACTGGTGCTTATGATTCATAACTGGAACTGAGGGACCCTTCGGGCTGTGGATGCCTCACAAGCTGGCCCCTCGCTGAGCAGGCAGGATGTTTCAGAACCGTGGACAGCACCCTGGGCGGCTCCTTCTCCTGACTCACTTCCTCCCTAACGCTTGTCCCAGTGTACTCAAGACTGGTGAGCACAAAGCTCCAGGGGCAGATCACAGTTTCTAAGCCTGACTGGTCTTCCTCCATGAGGCAACTGTGATGAGAGCCCTAGAGGGACAGTGGCCACAGGGCTGTTCGCAGATGCTCAGGAAAGGGCTGGCTCTACAGGAGAAGGCAGAGCACAGCAGCACTCCAGCGAGCACCCAGGTCACAGGGCTGTAAGACTCCATTAAGTGCCCACTGTATGCCTGAAAGCAAAGTAGGCATTTTGTGGAAAATAAAGACGCAAAGTTCCAATGTGAACCTCCACACCTGCTGTGACCATCCCAGCCCCAGGCACATGGCTGCAGAAGCTGGCTCATGCCCTGGCTCCCAACCAGGCTCTGCACCCTCAGACTGCTCCCTCTCTCAGAGGCCAGCCACCTCCAGCCCCCAGAGGCCACATCAACTTCCTCTCAGAGGCCACACCCACTCCCTCTAGATTGACAACAGCAATAACACCTCTGACCTAGGTCATGAATGACAACCACATGGGCATTTGTTAAAATGCTACTTGGCCACCCCTGGACCCTTCACAAAGTCACAGGCTTCTGAATCCTTATGCCCACTGTCCTTAGGCTGACACACCTTCTTTGGATTCTTATGGAAAACTTCCAGCTGGACGTCAAAGTCCAGTCACAGCTGCTCTCTGTAGAGTCTCAATGATCCTTGAGACCAGGTTAAGCTGACCTCAGCTCCTCAGCCCCCTGTGTGGTACCATCACTTTTTGGTGACATCTCACTTGCCTGGTGGTGGGCCTATTTGTGTCACAACCTCACCCAGCACATGAATCAGATTTTAATTGTCTCTGTATTCCCAGCCCTCAGAGGAGTTCCTACTCACAACAAATGTCATCAAATGCTCATCACATAAACGTATGACCACGAGAACTTCCTCCTTTGCCAGGCAGCCCAGCCATCAATAGAGTAAGGTAGCTTACAAGGCCACACAAATGCTTCACATAGACCATCTGTTTCTCAGAAAGAAATCAATAATGCTACCCATCTGATTTAAAATCTTTTTTAAAAGTAGATGCAACAAAATGGTCCAGAAGAAATTAAAGCATTACCAGATTTAAAAGATATTATGTCCGTGTGTATACACATGCACACATACTCTCTTACATGAAAACAGTGCTTAAGGAATGAAAAGTTATGGACCGAGAGAAAATATTTGTAAAAAATATATCTGATAAGGGATGGTATCCAAAATATGCAGATAACTCCTAAATTTCAACTATAAGAAAACAAACATTCTCATTTAAAAATACACAAAAGATCTGAATAGACATCTCACCAAAGAACATACACAGATGGGAAATAAGCATATGAAAAGATATTCCACATCCTATGTCATCAGAGAACTGTAAAATAAAACCACCAGGGAAACCAGTGCCCATCCTGGAACGCCGACGACACCAAGCGCTGGCGGGGATGTGGAGCACCAGGAACGCTCACTCAAGGCTGCTGAAATGCAAACGGAGCAGCCACTTCAGAGGCAGACTGGCGGCTTACTAGACAACTGTGCACACTCTTCCTATACAATCCAGCAATTATCCTCCTCGCTGTTTACCCAGATGAACCGAAAACGTCATCTGCATGTAAAACCCGCACACAGACGCTTCTGGCAGCTTTATTCATAACTGCTAAAACCTGGAAGCAACTGAGATGTCCTTCAGTAGGTGAGTGGATAAACTTATACTATCTAGACAAGGAAATGCTATTTATTCAGCACTTAAAAGAAATGATCTCTCAAGCTATGCAAAGACATGGAGGAAATTTAAATGTGTATTACTAAGCGAAAGAAACACATCTAAAAAGGCTACATATGGGGAGAGTCCATCTCCATGACATGCTGGAAACGGGAGAACTGTGAGGACACTGAAAGACCAGTGGGTGCCGGGGCCGGAGGAGGAAGGACGGGCAGGTGGGGCATGGAGGGCGGAGATAGTAAGACTTCTCTGAGTGATACTACAACAGTGGACACAATCACTATACATTTGTCCAAACCCGCAGAATGTAAGACACCAATTTGAAATGCTGGTATAACTGTAGATTTCACTTAATAGTCATGTCAGCCCTTGGGAGGCAAGGCGTGGATTGCCTGAGCCAGAGTGAGACAGGGTCACTAAAACTAGCCAGGTATTGTGGCGGGCACCTGTAGCACCAGCTACTTGGGAGGCCGAGGCAAGAGAATTGCTTAAGCACAAGAGTTTGAGGTTGCTGTGAGCTGTGACACCATGGCACTCTACCAAGAATAACAAAGTGAGACTCTGTCTCAAAGAAAAAAAAAATTTCTATGGCTCAGTGCCCATAGCACAGTGGTTGCAGTACTAGCCACATACACTGAGGGTGGTGAGTTTGAACCTGGCCCCAGGCCAGCTAAACAACTGCCACAAAAATATAGCTGGGCATTGTGGTGGGCACCTGTAGTCCCAGCTACTTGGGAGGCCGAGACAAAAGGATTGCTTAAGCCCAAGAGTTGGAGGTTGCTGTGAGCTGTGATACCATGGCACTCTTGAGACTCTGTTTCAAGAAAAAGAAAAAATAATAATGTCTATTCATTTAAAAAATACTACCAGCTATTTTTCTTATTATTAAAAATGAATATCTAAACTGGGAGAAAACATTCTGGTGTGTCAGTGGTTCCTGGGAGCAAAGAGAGTATAAATCCATCATTCTCCAGATTTTGTGGTTTAGGAAAATGAGGGCAGACGATGACCCTCCCATGAGGGTCCATAGGATGCAGATGTTCTCACTGCTCCATCAAGGCAGGGACTCACCCCCGACACAGGCCACAGCCGTCAGGGAGGCAGCAATGGCAACATCTCTGATATGCGGATCAGAGGCTGTGTGTGGCTGCTGGACCATGCCACAAAAGTCAGCCTGGAAAACCGGGCAAAGTCAAGGGCAGGTGCTAAGAAAGCCCAGAGCTCAGCTGTGGTTCCTCAGCTAAGGAGGAACCAGGGGAAAAGGTGCAGGAGGCTTTTCGTTCTGCAGGGCGGCAGCTCTGATTAAGTTAAATTACAGCAAGGCACCTAAGTGACCACAGTGTGGGGCCGATCTCTGCGCAGGAACAGCTGCGCGAAAGGAGGCTCTTTGGTTCCTTGAGAACATTTTTATTACAAAACGAAGATGTGGAGATCTAGCAAATTTCCCAGTAAATGTTGTGTGGCACTTGGCAGTTTAAAAAAGTCCTATGTCTTTAGTAGGCTGAGGTGGGAAGATCAGTTTGAATCCAGTCTGGGCAAAATTGCAAGACTTTATCTCAAAAGAAATTAAAAAAAAAAAAAAAAAACACCAAAACCACAACCTTGAATGTGCATCATCTGAACTAGTGATTTTCAACTGGAGTGCCGCGACACACTGGACTGCCTTGAAAAGTTTTATAGATCATTAATTAAATTATTTTCAAAAAAGAATTCAAAGCACAGTAAGTATATTCTTTTTTATTATTTAATTATTTAGTTATTTATTTATTTTGTGGTTTTTGGCCAGGTCTGGGTTTGAACCCACCACCTCCAGCATATGGGGCCTGCGCCCTAATCCTTTGAGCCACAGGCACCGCCCTATTCTTTTTTAAAATGTTTTTTTATTAATCAACATAATTTAACTGTGCCATGGAAGTTTATCTACAGGTTCAAGTGTGCCATGAGATTAAAAAAAGGTTAGAAAACACCATAAACTGAAGCCTCAGCTAGACATGAGTCAGTTACTGCTCTGAATATCATAGAGGGGACTAAACAGGGGCTGTGGGGGATTAGGGTTCATCCAAGGCCATATGCCTGGTATAGAGTAGAGCCTAGAACTGAATTTGGGTTTGATGATTTTCAGCTGAAAGTCCAGTACTGCAGTGGCTGTCAAAATCAAGAAAAGGATTCACTTTCAAAGCACAGGCCCCAACACCATGGTCCTGAAATCGTGGTATGACAGCACCCAGCGTCCAAAGACTAGTTTCAGCTAACAGTTACGGCTGCACTGTGTCCCTCCAAGGCACATGTGAAGTCCTCACCCAGCAACTCCAATGTGACTGTGTGTGGAATCGGGGTCATCAAAGAGGAGGCCATATTGGGCCCCACCCAACAGGGCGTAGGTCCTTACCAGTACCCCCACTCGGGGCAGCTGCAGTTGCTCTATAAGGCAAGGAAGAGAAATACTGACCACAGACCATCAGGACAGGGAAGGCCCTAGAACAGAGCCACTCTCGGTCCTCAGAAGGAGCCTACCCACAGGGCCCTCGACCGCAGACACCCCCAGAACTGTGAGGAAAAAACCCTGCTGCTGCAGACCCTCCAGAGAGGTACTTGGTAACAGTGGCCAAGGATGCCCACACCCTGAGGGCTGATGGCCCTAGTGATGAGAACTAATTTCCATTTTCAGGAATCTACACATTCCCAGGAAGGAGGAGCACAGACAGCAAAGTTTCTGACACCCTTCACCTGCAGAAACGGGGGATGGTGGGGAGAAGAACCCAGCATAGCCCCGGCTGTGGCCGCACAACTGGAGGCCCATTGTCTGCCTGTGCTGACCACAGGTGCAGATCTCCCTGTCCACAAACACCGCGTCCTCTGCCATCTCCGTCCACAACACCACTCCTCCTGTAGAAACTGAGAATCAGACAGGGACTTGACTCACTGGTCTACCGCAAACTGGGGTGTGGACCCAACATCAGTTCTGTGTGTTCTGGTTCTGCAAAGTGGACGGAGCCACGCGCCATTCCAGCCACCTGCACCTGTTGCTCATTCCTTCAGGACAGGGAGGGCTGCCATAGGAGGAGGAGGGCAGGAAAGTCTAGCTTGCCTCAATAAAATGACCCAGCCTATGCTTTTATACCACTACTGACTTTTAAGAGCAGAGTTCTTCGAAATCACTTCTACCTTTTTCTATTCACATGACTCCCTTTTTCTTTGAAAGATATACTTCAAGCCTATCCTCAAACTACTCTTTGGACAACCCCCAGTGTAATTACAATTAAGACTCAGGCACAGACCTCACCCTGCACAGCTTTTACAGGGGCCACCTGCGCACAGCCTCACCGCCACACACAGCCTCTGCAGGGCCAGGCTGGCTCCCTTTGCAGTGCTGAGGACTCTTCTGCTTCCACACAAGAGCTTCAGGAGAGAGAAGTTAGGATAAGCTCAGTACTAGAGAAGAACTGTCTGACAGCTTCTAGAAGATCAATGTGAACCTCTCCCTAGGACTCTAGCACTTTGCAACACCAGCTGTGGTCAGTACCTCCTGCCCCTTCTCTGGCACTTAGCAGAGACAGCCCATGTGGGGAACACCAGCCCCAAGGTGAGCCAGCAGGATGCTGCTGGAGCTTTGCATAGCTCCCTCTCCGCTGAGAAAGAAGAACTCACTGTTTGTCTCGAATGGGACCAAACTCTAGAAAGAAAGAGAAAATCTGTTTCCTAGAACATTCTAAGACCCTGACCTCCTGGCCACGCCCAGAAAGGCTGTGTGGCCTCCTAGGGGCGAAGGCTCATCTTTAAGGTCCCAAAGATTTAAGGACACCATGGACAGATGCAGGATGCACCCAGCACAGCAGGAGGGTGCAGTCCTCTCCCCAGGTGCTGTTTGCCAGGGGCACCGCACACCTGTCCACCACACACTGGTCCACTGCAAGGCCACTGAGGATGGTCCGTCCACTACACACCCATCCACTGCACGCCCACCCACTGCAAGGCCACTGAGGATGGTCCGTCCACTACACACCCATCCACTGCACGCCCACCCACTGCAAGGCCACTGAGGATGGTCTGTCCACTACACACCTGTCCACTGCTCACCAGTCCACTGCAAGGCCACTGAGGGTGGTCTGTCCACTATACACCCATCCACTGCACACCCACCTACTGCAAGGCCACTGAGGATGGTCCATCCACTGCACACCTGTCCACTGAATGACCACTGAGGATGGTCCATCCACTGAAAGGCCACTGAGGATGGTCCGTCCACTGCACACCCAACCGCTGTATGGCCACTGAGGATGGTCTGTCCACTGCACACCTATCCACTGCAAGGCCACTGAGGATGCTGTCACCATGTTGAGCCCTCTCAGGATCCAGTGGAGGCTGGTGAGCCCTTTGTTAGACAGTGTTGACTTTTCTTGGGTAGAAGAATAGAGCTGAGTTTAAATAATCCCAAATAATACAGCAGATGACATCTCAAATATCAGCCCATGCTGTGATTGTCCGATCACTTGGAAAGACCAATGTGGGACTTCTGTCTCCCTTTCCCCAAAGTGTGATGCCTACAGTCTATTGTCCATTCAAATTCATGTACAGACTCGTGCTTCTTTGCACAGCCCCCTCTCTATAGTGAGGGGGTCACAGGAGCAGGTGCTGGCCCAGGGCAGCCTCAGCTGAGCTGGCACCTCCTCTGCCCTGCACGAAAGCTCCCTCTCATTCTAAGATCTACTCAGACACGTGGGAGGCAAACCGAGAGCTTGACCTGACAGCTGGGGCGAAACGTGCCGAGTGCCCTTCTGTGACAGTGAATCCTACGTGGGCAGCCAGGTGAGTTCAGCCTCATTCTCAAGGTCAAATGTGAAAAAAAATTGAGAACTTACTTGAAATGACTCTGCCACAGAATAGCAAAAGATAAAAATGCCCATATGTATGGAAGATAAAGTTGAACAGTGGCCGGTTTCAGGAATGCTAACACTTTGCCTTGGAGCCCACGTATCTAAAATGTTTTTGAAAACCACTTGGCCAGACAAGAGGTCCACGCAGTCTACAGAATGCACACCAGCTCCCCTGTCTGGGTCAGCGTCCTAGCCCATTCCCTCAGCATCTGTTCCTTTATCTACCATTTCTCCCAAAAAATTAAATGGTGTTTCTAGAGAAATAAAAACATCTTTTGCAAAATAAGAGAACATATGCCATTTATTTTGGATCAACAAAGTCATTCTCTTAAATTCTAAGGACACATGTTAATATGAACTTTTTTCAGAGTTTCTAACAATGATATTCATGTGTATTTTTTTTTTTTTTTGCAGTTTTTGGTCAGGGCTGGATCTGAACCCATTTTAAATGCTGGTATAAAACTATTTTTATCATAGAAATTTCTATAGTCAAAAGTCTCAGAACCTCTATGATCATTAAAATGAAAAAAAAAATTTAGGGGTGTCCAACCTGTGGACCCCAGGCTGTATGCTGATTTTGTGAGGGCTTCTTTACTTATCTGTGGTGTTGGATACACAAAAAGTATGCACAGAGCTTTTTTCACTAATCAGCTTTGGTTAATGTTTGCACATTTAATGTGTGGCCCAAGACAACTTTTCCAAAGTGCAGCAGAGAAGAAAAAGTTTGGACACTCCTGCTAGAGGGACTACTTCTTAATCATGTTAGTTAGAAATCTTTACAGTTCTGTTAGTAAAACAAATGACTTGGCTACTTGTTTTACACCAAAATTTTTGAAATTTTAGTCTCTGGGGTAAATTTAAAAAGGAAATATAAATCGATAAATTCCAAAAGCAAGAGAGAAAGATGGGGTTATTTCTTTTGAATAAATTATTTCAAAGGGTTGGAAACAGGCCAGGTGTGGTGGCTCAGGCCTATAATCCTTCCTAGCACTCTGGGAGGCTAAGGCAGGCGGATTGCTTGAGTTCAGGAGTTCAAGACCAGCCTGAGTCACAGAAATACCCAGTCTCTAAAATTAGCTGGGCATTGTGGTGGGTACCTATAGCCTCAGCTACTCAGGAGGCTGAGGCAAGACGATCACTTGAGCCCAAGAGTTTAAGGTTTCTGTGAGCTATGATGCCATGGCACCCTACCAAGGGTGATAAATTGAGACTCCGTCTCAGAAAAAGAAAAAAACCCAAAAGGTTGAAAACACACCTTGAAACTCAATTATGGCCTCAATTCAAACTAAGGGCTGTGTTTGATTACCCTACGTGTGGGCTTTTCCCATAGGTAAAGCACCCTTCTGTGATGAAGCCAATGACACAAGATCAGACATCCATGTAGGGAGTCATAATTGGGATAAAGCTAAAAATCCTAATGTGTCCCATATGAACTCCCTAATTAAATTAATAGAGTAACAACATGTTCCCTTTGAAATCTCCTCAATCTCATCAGCGGGGCGGCTCCTGGGACGGCACTGAGCCAGCGAGCAGCCACCCTGTCCTTGCACCTGACAAATGCTAGTTACATAGACACTGCGGTTCCCCTTCTAACCAGAAGCTGCTGCACCTCTGACCTGGGCGCCCCACGTGTGTGCCCCACATGAACCACCCCTGCAGGAGGGCATGGTGGCTGGCTGACACGACAGGAGCTGGAGGGAAGCGTGGTCAGAGTGCTTGGGACGTCCACTAAACATGAAGGGCAGAGAGCAGGGCGGGGCCTCCCACTGCTCAACTGGTAAATGTCGAGTTCAGGAAAATGGTGCTAAGAGGGTGCTCAAGGAAGCTAAACAAGCCAATGCACTGAATTTTCATCAGATGATCATGTGACAACAAGGATTATAGATCAGTGATTTTCAGCTGGTGTGCCATGGAGGATCCAACCTATGCTGTGAACATTTTTAAGGAACATGAATTGAATTATTTTTGAAAGAAGTGCAAAGTACAGTGTAATATATTCTTTTTTTTTTACTTTTTTCCTGATCAACATAATGTAAGTGTGCTGTGGAAATTTATGTAGAGGTTCCAGTGTGCCGTGAGATAAAAAAAGTAGAAAAACACCGGTACTTATGGAAAACGTATGAACAGGTAGCTATTTTGTTCCCAAATGATACCACGGCCTCCACAGTCCTGACAGAAATGAAAGGAAGGGGAGACCCGTGTCCTGTTGGGGGAAGGGAGGGGGATCCCTGCGCAGCCACGGGGGTGACACTCCCCAACTTGCTGACGCTTCTGCAGTTTCTCTCCGCCACTCCCTGTGTGCAGCCACATTAGATCTAAATGTGGCCTAGATGGCTGAGAAGCTGCTGGAGCCACTTCTGCCCTCAGCGCCCCCAGCCCTGACGAAAGCCACACACAGCCATGAACGCACCACATCACTCAGTCCCTACCAGACAGCCACCAAGGTCCTTTGACCCACATGCCCTGAAGCCCTGCTCTGCCGTGTTAGAAAATCGTGTTACTTTTTTGAAGAATTCTCTCTTTGACTAAGTAATGGGGTAACTGAGGAGACTCATTTCACTGAAACACATGTCAGGAAAATAAATCTGAACCAAGTGCAGCCGGGAGCAGCATTCCACAGACTGTTGGAACAAGCTGGACAGTATTTACAAATGCTGAGAGATAAATTAAAAAATTGGAATCACTGAATGAGCTAGGTAAGAAAAATTAGATCCAGAAAAGAGAAAGTGGAAGGGAAGCATGGTAGTTGTATTTCATGAAAGATGCATGATACTGACAGGGCTCTGAGGCCTGCGCACAAGGAGCCCACAAGCAAACCCTGCCAATGCAGAGCCAAGGAAAGGGGCCTTCAGCCCGCACCAGGGCACAGCCTCCCTGGGAGGCCATAGGCCTGTCACAGCAGTTGATGAAGGAGGCTGCTGGCTGTGGGTGGTGGGGTGGGGGGAGGGGTGGTCTACCAGGGAGCCACCAGGGAAGGTAACCTCAGTCTGAGCCACGTGGCCGTTTGTGGGCTTCTCAGG
Organism: Otolemur garnettii; assembly: GCF_000181295.1. Lineage (NCBI taxonomy): Eukaryota > Metazoa > Chordata > Mammalia > Primates > Galagidae > Otolemur > Otolemur garnettii. Next base: position 4,919,731 of record NW_003852509.1, read on the forward strand.
CACCGTGGGCATCAGTGGTTACTGCTGCACCCACGAGAGAAGGGCCACAGGTAGAGTCCAGCTTAGTGTAGGATTTCTCTGGAAGGGGGCAGTTTCAACAATCACAAAGGCTGAGACCAGAAGCCATCACCAACTATAGCTGCTCTCTTTGTTCTGATCTGCACCTGGGCAGCTGGAAATCACTGAGCAAGGAGTGGCCCATCGGGGCACAGAGCCTCCTGTCCCTGAGCAGCCCACCAAGGTGCAGCCTCTGGCTGAGGGACACGGGTTCTCTGTCCCCAAGTGGCCCACACTGACATCACATTTCACCCTCAGAACACTATTTGCTGAAATGTCCTCTCTGACTTTAAAAGGCATTCATCTGAGTGTCACAAGGTCTTAGGAGGAGGCTTCCGCTCCTTCCTGGTTGTGGGCCCACAAGCAGTTGCAGGTGTGGGCAGCTGTGGGTTGTGGCAGTGACAGCAGATGGGTTGGGCAGGACCAAGGTGCAGTGCCTGGCTGAGGGATACCGGTACTCTGTCCCCAAGGGGCCCACCAAGGTGCAGTGTCTGGCTGAGGAACACGGGTGCTCTGTCCCCAAATGAGATGGGCGTCTCTGCTCATCTCAGAGTTGCAGGCAGTCTCTGTGGAATGCCCAGAGTGCTCCTTCCGGGATAAATGTGTTCATTGCTCCCAAATATCAGCTGAGGGAAACAGTTGTTAAGCCTCTCACTGCCCTGCCTCTTTTGTAAGAGTGCGTGTGTGTGTGTGTGTGTGTGTGTGTGTGTGAGCAACACCTTTTAAATGGTCTTTCTGTTCAGAATATGCGTAAACATTGGAGAGTACAAAAATCCTGACTCTTACATATGAAATATTTCATGGACTACCAAGGACATACATTTGATTTTCATGTTTCACAACAGATGTCTCGGCTGAATGTTGATGTGAAGGGTGGCAGAGGGCAGAAAATCCCTAAGACTGTGTGAAACCCCTGGGCCTCTACACCAACCTCAAGCCCTACTGCCCTGAGAGGGCTGAGCCAATTTAAGGCAGATACAATATAAGCCAGGGAGGGAGGCCGAGAAAAGAATTCTCAGTTTACAAATCCATTTCCATCAATAACAGCAAGCAAAAAGTTGAAGGAGAAGCTGACACCTCCTCAGATTTTCCTAAAGTAGAGGTTTTCAGAAAGTAACCTCATCATTTGAAGGAAAATGATGTTTAGATATGCACAATATCAGAAAGATATACTTTTAAGTGCAAGAACAAAACATTTTCCAAAGCTAAATGTGCATGTTGCACTTTGATTTTAAATCCCTTCCTTCTGTCCTCCAAGGACAGCCGGGGGGTGGGGAGGCCCCGGCTCAGCTGCTGGCCGCTCCAAAGACCTGGGGAGTCACCCTGATGCTCCCGCCACTGAAATGCACATCGTGGGTCTGTGAGAAGCATTACCAAGCCCGTGCTCAATGCATAGCAAGCCCTGACATTTTATTATCTTTATAGCATTATAACATTGCATTAAATATAATGCTTGTGAGACTATTTATTATTATAATCTAATGGTGCTATTTGTAAACAAAAGCTAACTGGTGGGAGCACAAGTCAGCCCTGGGGTGGAAGACCAGCAAAGCACGGCCCTGTTCACATCCTGAGGTCCCACCATTCTCCCTGGAAAACATTAAATCAAAATGATAAAACCTCATGTCCGTGGTTTGCTTTGCCTTATTTCTGTATCATTTTACAAGCATTGCAGTTCATCTTAGGGGCTGAGGGGACAATGCCTGCGGAAGACCCAGGGCTGGGGAGATGTTGCCCCAAGGGGGACCACCCACCACCCACCCAGTCTTCAACAGAGCGAAGGCTGCCTTGGAAAGCACAGGTGGGGACCAGTGACTCCTCCACAAATATTTGTCTAGCCTACATCATTCTTCCAGCGACTAAAAATGCTGTCACCACGTCAGCTGCAACAAATGTGTGTGTCCCTAACTCTGAGCAGTGCTATCTGTCATATTTCAGCAGGGAATTTTTAATGTTTGCTTCTGTTACTGGGACTTTATTTCCACAGACACATCCTTGGAGTCTTTCAAGGTCTGCATCCAGCAGAGGTCGAACAGCCCGGAGCGAACTCCACCAGTCGGAGGCCAGCATGCAGGGGCTGTACCTGACCTGTTCTCTCATTTTTTTTTTTAAATCCTCATTCTTGGGGCATCACCTTGAAAGACAAGGTTGGGGGGCAGGAGGAGGCTATCTCACTCACAGGACAGCACCTCTGGGGAGCATCTGCCATGGGCAACTCTGCCACCCACATCCCCGAGGACTCGGTAGCCCTCCCCAGGTCGGGCCTTCTATTTCATTGGCTCCTGTCCTTACCTCCCTACTTCCTTCTACTCCAGAGTAGCGAGAAATCAGCACAGGACAGAGAGACAGAACCCCTATTGGCCCGTGAGCACATGTGAAACACCACCCCCGCCCGCAAGCATGGTTAAAACTGAGACGTGGACAGTGCCAGGCGCTGACAAGGACGCGGTACAAGAGGGGCTGTCCCCACTGGGGGACATGCTGTGAGGACAGTCTGGCAGCTTCCTGCAAAACTAAACACACTCCTGACACACAACCCAGCAGTTGTGCTCTTGGTATTTACCCAGATGAGCAGAAAACTTATTTCCACACTAAAGCCGGCACCGTATGTTTGCAGCAGCTTTCTCCAGGACTGCCCAGACTCGGAAGCAGCCAAGACGCCCTTCAGCAAGTGCGTGTTTGCACATCAGGGACTTGAGTATTCCTCAGTGCTGAAAGGAGATGGGCTCTCATGCCAAGCCCAGACGCGAGGGGCCTCCCATGCATATCACTAAGTGAATGAAGCCTGTCTGGAGACCCTTCCGGGTTTACAATTTCAAATACATGACATTCTGGAAAAGGGAAAATCATGGAGATATCAAAGACCAGTGGGTGCCGGGGGTCGGGGGAAGTGGGGATAAATATGCAGAGCACGGAGGGCGTTTGGGCAGGGAAACACTCCACAAGAGGTACAGGGTGGACATGGGTTATGACACATTTGCCCGCCCCAAGGTGAGCCCTCACGCCCACCACAGACAGCAACAAATGCACCATTCGCGGGTGGGGGGGGGGGAAACAGGGTAACAGGGTCTGTGGGGACTATCTATATTTCCTACCTAATTTTGGTGGGTACCTAAAATGCTTTAGGTCAACTAACCCTGTGAGTCTTGATTTTCTCATCTGCAAAGTGGGCCTGACGACGGCTGGCTGGTGGGTGTGCGCAGGCCAAGGTGGCCACACACAGACAACACAGTACAGCTGAGAGGCACTCTCCCAATTGCCACCCTCCTTAGCTCAGATGGACCCAGCACATGCGGGGGCAAGGATGACAACCCAGGGATGGAGCAGGGAGGCTGTGTTCTCCACCCCGACCTGCGCCCAGAACTTGAGGCAGATTGGCGTCTGAGCCAAGCACTTCCCAAACTCCTGTGCTGCTTGCAGTCATGTGCCCAAGGCCCACCCGGGACTCCAGTCATGTGGCCCCTCCTCCCAGGGCCCCTGAGGACCAAGCCAGGCAGTGCTGCTTCCTCTCACAGGCCTGGACCAGGAGCAGCATCTTGTGATGACAGGAGGGCTTCCTGGGCTCCCTGGAATATGAGCTGTGCCACAGACTGTCCTGTGCAGCTGTTTAGGAACTTTACAAACCTAGATTCTCTGCCTTGAACTGCTTCCACAATGAACGAGTAATGCGGTGAGTGGGACAACCAGAAATAGTGACCTTCAGCCCAGAACCTCCAAGACGCAGTTGTCTGTGAGGGTCACATATTAGGAAAGAGATAGGTGTAAAGGGCTTTTGAGGACCCCATCTGAAAGGACTCATGCACCTGTCAAATACTTCCAACTAGCACCGTGGGGCATTCTCGAGACACACGACTGTGTGCTCCAGAGGCCAATGGTCTAGAGTGTGCTCTCCCCCAGCCACACATTTGGAAGCAAAATGCCTCACGGTATGTGACAGAAACTGTAGATTTCTACACAAATGTGTGCCACCTCCAGCCTAGTGAATACAGGACAGGTCCAGAAAACACATGTGGACAGAAAGTCATTTCACAACTATTCTCTAAATAGAAATGTAATGCCTTTTTTCTTGATGCTAGGCATATGAAAAATGCTAATTTTACTACCAGTTGTTATCTTGAAATAATCGCAAATAAGATAATGACCTAACAATCAAATTTCTGGCAACTGTGTCTTTGAAAAGAACTCTCTGAGTCACTGTCAACAAGAGCTTTAGTGAATGTCGGGTTGCATGCATGGGAGCGTGGAAATGAATAACTTTATATGTTAAACTGGGGTGTGTAAAGGGGAAGTGTACAACGAGTGTGTGGAGGTGTATTTGCTCAGAGATCCCCCTGCACACGCTGCTCACTGGGCAAGAAGTACCAGTGAGGTGTCTGGCTCCATCTCGGCACTCACATGCCTGCAAAGCTCCACAAGCACAGCACCCTCTTAGCTGCCTCTTAGACCTGCCGCGATGCTGCAGGCCCTCCTGTGCACCCACCTACCCTGTCCCACAAGCAGACTCTCTCATTATGTGTGTGAGGGGCTGGGTGTGCTGAGTCTGGGTGAGCTGGGAGGTCTGTTCCCCTCTTCCCATTAAGCTTTTGTGCCTCTGCAGCAGGTACCAGGAGGAAGGGAGAGGAAACACTTTAACCTTTTATAAACACTCAGCAGAGCTCTCTATGTCGAGTATATTGAGAGTTCACATCCAGCCTGCGTTTGACACGGTCTCTTAGACAATGACAAATTTGATGACGTGAAGACTTAGTCATTGAAGGAAAAGAAAGCTACCAAATTAGTGTTTACATAAAACTGGTGCTGCTTTAGACAACAAAAATTGTGTGTGGTTTTGAAGTCATTAATCGGGGCTAAATAAAATTTGAGTGGAGAACTGAAATTCATCCACGAGATGTACTCAAGCAGCACCCTGGCTTGGTTGTAAAAAATCTATCACCTATCACATTTGAGGGGTTGAATGTATATCTTAAGGCTGTATTTTTCCAACTTGAACATTGTTACTACGTATCACTTATTTTCAGGTCATCCACTTTTTTGTTTTAACCATTAGTAAATTGATTTGGTTAAAAATAAACAGCAATACTCATTATTTGCTCATACTCACTGAGCAAGTGTTTTAAATTGGGGTCCAGAAGTACATGTAGTAAAACGGTCATGGGCTGGGCCGACAGGCACCAACCGTACCCACGACCTAAGCCCTCCTGTGTGCACTCAGTCCTAGTAAAACTTTTTGCCTTGGGCCACCAAGCCCATTAAAGGCTCAAATTTCCTAACTGTTCTCCTGCAGAGTCCTGTCATCCTGGTACAATGACATTTGGGTAAATGATCCCGGTGGGGTGAGCAAGTACTTGTTGCTAAATAAAACGCGTGATTCACAAGGCTGGGGGAAGTCCCACTGGTTTGCTCTATTTTCATGAACATGTTAAAGGTCACAGAAGATGCCATTTTAACACAAAACCTCCGCATGGAGATGCACCCAGCTTGGGGAACAAAATTATGAATGAAATAGTCAATACCACCTAAATATGGACAATGCAAGAATAGCTTCTTATTGGCCATGCTCAGTCCTGTGCAGAGTACAGCATCTCCATGGGAGATATTCTGGTCATTTAGAACAGGAACTTTTAACGTTAGCAATTACCTAGATGTCTCAGTCAGTAACGAATCTCTTTACGGACATCCTACTTCATCAGCAAGGGGGTAGACACTACTATTTAGAGAGGTACATATTTTTGCACACAGTAAAGCAAAAAAATGTCAGCACAGTAAGGCAGGAAGTATGAGAAGAAAAACCCTCACAAAATATACTTAACCTTCACCTTCTCCTGTGTGCAGGCGCCAGTCACTTGTTACAAAGTTCCCCACTGGTGAAGCCTTCATGGATGGTACAAGCCAGTGACCCTGGGGCTCTCAGGGACCCTGGTCAAAATGCGAGCACTCGGAAGCATGCTCCCTCTAAAATCTCAGCAATTCTCATCACACTTAAAATACTGTCTCTCCTGACAACACAGGAGACAGTTGCCTGGCCGGCTACACGTTGGAATGTCCGGCTTTTGAAGAGGTTCTTGGTCTTAATGACAAATTCATAGCAGCACTACACAGCATCTCGGTCCAACATCTCCCTTTTCTTTCATCCTATTTAATGCAGTGATAAGAGGACCTAATCTCTCCCTGCACTCAGCATCACAAAGGGGGCCATCTCTCCGGCTTCTCTCCCCATTGCTTGCATTTAAATGCACAGGGTTTTGATAACTGCAGGTCCCTGGGTTTACTCATTCCCAGAGGAATCCTAAACTGAGCCACACAGCTGCTGCATCCTTGCTGTGATGCGTGGAGAGCAAGCCGGGACATTCTTGCATTACAAATTGCTCTGGCATTCAGTCTTTGTGGGAATAATGGTTAATTGGAAGATTGAACTTGTCTTCTCAGAATTGTAGCGCTGTGGTTCTGGGCTGCCGTGCAAGACCTTTCCCCCAAACCCTCCATGGCAATTAAGACACTCCCTGGATTGCAGAGACAGTGGTCCTCCCGGCTGCTGTCACAATGTCTGTCGAGAGATGAGTATTTTACCTACACGAGCAGCACAACCTACAGCTGGGAGAGAGGGTGATGGAAAACATGCGGCCAAGTGCCCAGGGGCAGCAGCTCCCGGCATTAACTAGTTGTGTGCTGGTCAGCTTGTGACTGTCTACCTGATGCCTCTGCACTGGTGGAAGTCCACGTCCAAGCACGGAAAGTAAGAAATGAGTCATCCTTGACTTACCGAGGGAAGACTCGGGCTGCACCGTCTGCAGCATCCACATGTGAAGCCAGCAGCTGCTCAGCAGACAGGGCGCCGGGCAGGCACTGGGAGCCCCGGCACCACCGCAGGGAGAAGGCCGAGGTGGCCAAGTGCATCCAGGCTCCGGCCGGGCTCAGCTCTGCCTCGGCTGCCACAGGGCTCTGCAAACAAGCTCACTGCAGCAGGGTGGCAGGCATGGGACGCGATGCATGGCCCATATATTCAAGCACAAGAGAAAACATGGATCTGGAGTCGGTTCTGTGTGGATGTGGGGGCTGCCTGGCATGGAGCAGGACGGGCAAGCTCGCTTCCCGTAATAGAATTAGCCGTGGAGACGGATGCTTTAATTATCGTGCAGTGCTGTCCCCGGGGTATCAATTACAGAAAGCAGGTGCTTCTATCTCCTGTTTTTTTTCAGATAAATGTCTATAATCTCATTTCACAAATGATCCCTATTTAGACGGGAGCCACCTATTGTGATGATATCATTTGCTCCAGCAGCCATAAATGGGCAACTTCCTAGGGAGCGTCACGGCACTGACGACACAGGGCTTTATAAGAGCGAGTGGGCAGGTGCTCAGTGGGCCCCGTCCACACGGAGCAGCTTCCAGCGACGGCTCTGTGTGCTCCCCGGCATCTGAAAAGTTACAAAGGCAGAGGAAAGCCCTCCACTCGCACAGCTCAGCCCAACCTCTGGGCACGTCCTGGCAGGGTGGTGAGAGCCAGCTCCAGGCAGGGAGCGGGAGCAGGACGTGCTGCCTTCGTCGTGCAGCCCTCCACAGCCCTGCCCGGCAGCCTCCGTCGCGCAGCCCTCCACGGCCCTGCCCGGCAGCCTCCGTCGC
>NW_003852509.1:4927527-5011820 GCF_000181295.1 Otolemur garnettii
CGGCCCTGCCCGGCAGCCTCCGTCGCGCAGCCCTCCACAGCCCTGCCCAGCAGCACACATCACAGAGGGACTTTCTGCGGACAGTGGAGGTCCAAGGACTGGAGTGCTGAGATGTCATCCCAGGTCCACCGAGGGGGGCACACACCTTATGGAACCACAAGAACTAGAACAGCCACACCCCGAAACACCTCCACATGCTTCCTCAGTTCCAGCACCTGGAGTGTGTTATGTCTGGCATTAGGGAGAAACTCTCTAAGCCACAGACTCACACTCCTGAGACCCTGCCTCCTAGATCGACAAGTTATCACAATAATTACTTGCCTGTCATCTGGACGTCCTTGCTACCACTTTTCTGGCCTGCCAGAGCCTATGTGCCCCTCGAGATCTCTGGCTGCCACAGACAGAGCGCCAAACACAATAGTGTGTCTTGTGACCCCGCCTAGTCCTCCACACTGCCGTCTCACCTGGGGCCATGGCCCGGACTCTCTCCAGGTGTGTCCTCTCTCTCTGCTTTCTCTCGTCATTTGCACCCCCGAGACCCAAAATTCACTCATCAGCATAAGCTTTCCCACAGGAAAGCAGGGTGCTTGGCCCACAGACACACCACAGTCTGCTCAGCCAGAGCTCGCCATGTGTCGGCTTTGAGGTGGCGGTGCCGGAGCCAGGAAGCCACATGGAAGAGCGGATGAATACACCCTGTCCCCAGGAAGCGTCCAGCCCAACGGCTTCCACTCAGCACCAGATGAATACACCCTGTCCCTAGGAAGCGTCCAGCCCAACGGCTTCCACTCAGCACCAGATGAATATACCCTGTCCCCAGGAAGCATCCAGCCCAACGGCTTCCACTCAGCACCTGCTAGGTCACCATGGACTGCATGTTACGCTCACTTAATCTTCCCACAGCCCACAAGGTTGGCACCTGAGTCCATTTTCATGGCTGAACAACCCAAGGCTCAGACCTGTGTGGTAAGCCTGATAGCCTGGCTCAGAATGTGGCCCCAGAGAACATCAGAGCACACAGCGGGGAGGCCTGGTGACCCAGTGACAAGGGAGGCAAGTGGGACAGGTGGCAGATCTCCCAGTGACTAGGAGAACAGAATTCAGTGGCAAGGCAGAGGCAGCAGGGGAGTAGGGCAGCCTGCGAGGGTGCAGGGCCCGGCCTGCTCAGCCTTCCCTGGAGCAGATGCCAACTGTGCGGCTGGCATCTGGCCTAAGGTGTAGCCCCGAGACACTAAACAGAGGATTTCCAGACTCGAGTAATACTTTCTGAGCTTCTGAATACTACTTCTGATGAGGTCTTTGGGGTGACACAAGTGGGCATTACCACCAACAGAAGCTGATGCCCAAAGCTGTTAGCTGACCTTTCTTAGAAGTGAGTAAAACAACTATAATTTAAGAACCACCTTGAACCACGTCAGGCTCAAGGAGTAGGGCGCTGGCCCCATATACCAGAGGTGGCGGGTTCAAACCTGGCTCCAGCCCACATCAGTGACCGGTTAAATAACCCACTCAGCTGATGCCTATCAACTTGGATTTTAACTAACTCCAGTCAGCCAGTCCACCTGCCAGGCTAATCTCTTTGCCAGCACATCACCCCCATTTTTGGACTACCTACACCTGTGCAGGTTGCTGCAATACCTCACATAACTGATTTGAGAACTGTTTGATGCATGAGCAGATATTAAAAGCCACTCAAAATTATATTGATATAAATCTAGCAACTGATTAATACAAAATTTAGACCCTGATGTCAGATAGCGTCTCAGAACTTAATGTGGGCTACTACAGCAATTCAGCCAATCTGAATTCAGGATTATTCGTTTAACTCAAATAAGGGACAAAAAGTACCTTTTTCCCAAAGGGATCTTAGCAAATGGCGACAATGACTAAGATAGGCCAAATGGGAAGTGGGAAATCACCTCTCCACGTGTGACAATGCCACACAATTAATTGTCTTTAGGGGAAGAGCGTCAATTCATCTAACATCTACTCCCCAAATAGCTATATGTATCTGAAACACTACAGGTAAAATTTTTTCACAACCATAGATTTGAGCAGAACCACAAATACAGGGAAACAAATTGCCATGTTTTATGCAGCTTGGCGTCTCTGGGTCCTACTCTAAAATGAAGATTTTAAGAATTGTAAGTAAGAAGCTTATGCCTGGCAATCCTCAACATGTACTCTAGTTCTCAAGCCTTAAACACCAAAGCAAACAAGTACTCTGTTTTGTGATATTAAAGATTATCTGCCTTTTGTTCTCTTGGTAACACGTTTTAACCTCTGGTGTTGGTATCAATGAACATAGTCGCAATTCTCAAAGATGAAAGGCCACATGCTGCTCACAAATAAATCTCATTCAAAGAAAATTACACCAGAGGCCATCTTGTTTGCCTGGTTCCTGCTTATATCCTCTGGAAATATTTTGCTGGGGTTTAGAATACAGATTTCTAATCTTTCATAGGTAGATATGAGATACGAAGATACAGTACAGCTAGTAAGTTACAGAGACAGTAAATAAACCACAGAATTCTTGGGGTAATGCCATTTATAACTACAGAAGGCAAGAGATTTATGCCCTTATTTTTATAGCCACAAAGTGAATAATAATTTAGAAAATTTGAAAATACATGCAGCACTTGAATCTTTGGGTTAGCCTGAGCTGTATGCAATCCAAATTTACCTGTGGTAGCATATATTTACATTTATTCATGTTTCCTGATAACCTATGTTATACGAATGGTAGAAGCTATGGTTTATCATAACTGGATGCATATCTGATGGAATCCTGTGTGTCTTAGGGTCAAATTTATTCTCACATTGAATACTTCCATAAATTTTAAAGATAGAACATTGTAGTAAAAATTTCACTACTTGAAGTCATTTTCATACAGTAAAACAAACAACCCATGTGTAAACTCTCTTATAAGTAATAAACAGAGAACGTAAGTAGAAAAGTATACTTCCTGACCCAAACATTAAACCAGATAAAGCTTAACATGTTCGTGGATAAAGAACCTAGATTGTTTATCATATGGATATTTACAGTAAGAAGAGACTTAAAGAGGTTGATGTTTCTAAATCACTATGTCTCCAATTTCAAATGAAAACCAGAAATTGGCTTGCCTGTTGTATAAGTCAAAACTAAAGTTCTTAACAAACTCATCTTCTGTCTTCCCTGAAACAGATCTCACCAGTTCCAAACACCAGCAAAACCCCCTTACATTTAGCTAGTCATCCCATAATCAGACAGTTAAGAAAAAGTGTGCTGAGAATACACAGTATCCGTATCCACCTTCACCAAAATGTCTGTCCCACAGGTTTTGTTCTTGGTGAGATGTTTTAGAAAGCTGATCCCTTATAAACATCTGAAATGCCCATCGTAACATGTATAACTGTTTTTCTGAGCATGTAACCTCAACATTTATTGCTGGAGAAGCAAACTATATTCAATTCTGTAAATGCCATTATTGTCTAGTGAAGAAAAAATCCATTTTGTGTGTCACTGGCTAAGAGGGGTGTCATTATTTTGTTCTAGTGCTTTTTATAAAACAAAAGGCATTACTGAAAACATCTGATACTGAAAAACCTTTCTAGGTAAAGTTGTGGTTTCTTCTTACAATTTGATTATTTGGAAGTAATTTAGTCTCAATCTCCAAAAGAAGCTTGTCAGTCTTGGCTAAGACGATACCGTAACACCAACGCAATGCAAAACCCGTAAATCCAAATATGCCAAATAATTTCCGCTCATGCTGAGAAGAACATTGCTTTATTTTATTTAAATTAAGCAGTCAATCATTATTCGTGGGCATACAAGCCAAGAGAGGGATGATGAATTACTGTGCATACTTTAATTACTTTTTATACTGATAATAAGTTCCATGGGCAAGGTAAGTACTTGCAGAAATATATTCTAATATACGACTACTTTAATGACAAACATAAATTTTATCCCCAAAACAATGTTTATATGATAACACAAGCCTAAAAGCCTAATAATAGTAGTTAACTCAAATCTTAGATGTTCTTGGCTAAGAGTAAAGCTCAATCATTCAATTCACTAAAATAGTGACAAAAAATTTTGAATACTGGGTTTGAATACACACATGACCAAAGACGACTTTTATCTCTGTGTGTGTATGTGTGTGTGTGCACATGCCTACGTTCAAAGAATTAAAGAATCTTCCAAGAGGCTCTGTGTGGCAGCACCAAGAGCCTCCGGCTTCAGGACCCTGGTGACGGACAGCTCCCAGCAGCGGCAAAGCTAAATCCGCCCAGGAAAACCAAGCAAGTGGAACACCACATTTGTCGTCGCGCTAACCACAGATTTCCGTTACACAGAAAGACCCAAATAAAAGTTAAATCCCTCAAAAGGCTCCTTCTAATCTTTTGGAAAATATAAACCAAACAGCACTCGCTCTAAAAGCATCACAGAACAAGTTTCTATAAATAGAACGAGAATCCATTCTGTTAAGAGAAATCACAGTGACGGTAATGAAAATAAAATATTAAAGTTTTGGTTCTTAAATATTATAATGATTTTTTGCTGCTTGCTAACCTGCTACAGTTACTTGCTTGGTTGCTATGGCAACATTCTGCTAGGACCCAATATGTCAGGCAGACAGGCCGTGGGCCCTCTACAATTAAATCCAGGAATTGTCCTGTTTCCTGATGGAGCATGCATCCACTGAATTCAGTACGGTCATCGAGTCTCTCTGCTCAGTATTTTTTTGACACATCATTCATCATTCATGAGTCACTCTCTCCACGACTTGTATCAATACATTTTGCTTCCTGGGTTTTAACACAACTAGCTTCCGAGACCCCCGGCAGGTCGGGACCAGGAAAAAAAGCTCAGGGGGCCTGGTGTGGCCTTCTGGGGTCTTTCTCTGTGGCCCCTTCCAAGTTCATGAACTCACTTGTACTGAGAATATAGGAAGCACTTCATTATATAAACCTCAAATTGCACAAGGAGGGGTCTTAGGAGGAGGGCGCTTTATAGACTGGGAAACCTGAGGTCAGACATTCACCAGTAAACAGGAAAGAGCAGGTTCCACATCCAATGTATGTAAACCGCAGACCAAGTTTCTTTTGATTCTTCTGAATAACCAAAAATTACAAAACAAAACATACGCCATCACTTACCTTTGCAAAAACACAAACAGTAATGCACATGGTCTATGTTTCCTTGTGTGTGTTTAACAATTAAAGTGGAGGCCTGAACATCATAGAAGGACTTCACAATGATAAGAAATGCTAGCAAATTTATTCATTAAGGTCACATTTACATTTCTCTTGATAATTTCATATATTTGCTTAACCCATGGTTATTGCTTGCTTTTCTATATAGACAGACATTTGGGGAAAGATAATGAGTTTAAATATTGCCAATTATTAATGAATTCCAAACAGTTCCATTCTGTCATAGCTCAGTGTTTCTCTGAGAAATGCTTAGGACCTCTCTGAAACTAGTATCATAACAGTATAAACAAGTCAGATGCATGTGATTGAGCCCCCGGAAAACCCTCCCTCTAGTGCCCCAGGTGAATTACTCCAACTGCCAGGTACATGGGAAAAGGTAGCCCGTCCCCAATTAGGACAGTGAAATATTCGCATAGTCTGTTCCCACAGAAGCTCTCTAATGATCCTCTGGCTACTTTCCAAGGCCAGATCTGAAAGCCATCTCCTCCAAAGCTTCTGTCATAATGGTTCTTCTGCATATGCCCAGAACACATGGATTGCTCAAAATACTGTTCTCAGTTTTCTCCCCATTTCCTCCCCCTAAATCTTAGAGCAAACTTCTCTCATTCATAGTGTGCATGTAAAAATGATTTACCTTTTACTCTCTTCAAGGCCAGCCTTACTGCACAGCACTGGGCAGTACATCTGTAAAATAAGGCCCCAGTATTTGTGTAAAGAAGGAAGGATTAACTAAATGAGGGAAGGGAGGGAAAGAGAGAAAGATTCCAGCAGTAAAGGAGCCCGTCGGATGTGCTGGACTGTGCAGGACGCGCTGTCCTGCAGGTGACTCAGGGCAGGGAGAGATGAGAGCTTCCTCCCTGTGATCCAGGGAGCTCAGAGGATCAGGGCTCTGCCTCACTGTCTACAGAATGTGTGTACTCGGGTCAAGGGAGGCTGAGTCTGGTTTTCCCTCTGTGCCCCCATGGGGGTGGAATATGAACAGGCAGCACCATACTAGTGCGCAAATAAAATCATAAAAATATCCACCAACAAGTTTAAGTGCACTTATTTTCATAAATCCATCGCATGCCAAAGTAGGGGGAAAGACTTATAATGGCTCTTCCAGGTGATTCTTCACCATTTAGAGATGAGGAAGTGAAGCTCAGAGTGTTTGGGACCTGCCAACAGTACCTCTTCAGGACAGGGCAGATGGGAGAACCAAGTCCCCCGGGCCCTGCATGGTGCTGAGTGTGGCAGGGCTCACGCCAGAGAGCGTCCTCAGCAACACGGAACTGTGACAAGATTGGACATAGGTTTATTGTTGACCCCAAAATCAGTCCCCCCAACACTCCAGAAAATCCTCTATTAGGGCAGAATTATATAGTAGCAAATCTATTTCTATTTTTGCAAGTCTAAATTCTCTGTTCTGCCTTTTTGGTAGTACAATATTAGTATGTCATCTCTATACAGAAAGATACTAAAATCAATATGGCCTGTGCCTATACTTCAGAAATTATACCAATACCTCTGTGTATGGCCATTGATCATTTTGCATCTAAGTACAAAGAATCTTGTATTGAGAGGAGATGCGGCCCCATCCCAAACCACAAAGCCAAGCACCCCTCTGAGCTAAGTGCTACTTAAAAATGTTGGGGCAGCAAGGTCCAGAGAAGACTGGATCCCCTCAACAAGGCACTGGAAGAAAGAAGATTTTGTAATGAGGGAAGGCTGCCCAGGTTCTTCCATGATGTCTGTGACCCCATCTGGGAGGCAGGTATTCCTGCTGTGTTCAGTCCCTCCAAGGCCAGAGGCCACCAGGGAGGGATCGGCCATGCCAGGGCAGCTATCTACAAGTCTGTGCATCAGAGCCCATCAGGAAGCACTAGAGAAATGCAGACCCACCCCCTCCCTCTGCAGAGCTACTGACACGGGCCTCAGAATCTGCTCTTCACAGTAGATCCAGAGGAAACAGAAACTCGGCACAAATGTACACCAAGATGTGCCACACCCGTGATACACAGGAAGCCATGTAAACACTAAGATGAGGGGACTGGGTTGAACAAAGTATCATATGTATGTGAAGCACTACATAGCCATGAAATTCATGTAATATAAAAACACAGACTATTTGCATCTATGTACAAATCCTCCTCAACTTACAAGTTGTAAACATCTTAGGTAGAAAGTGCATTTAATACGCCTGAGCCACTGAACACCACAGCTCAGCCTATCTTAACAGCCTTACAACATCTGCACAGGCCCACGGCAAGGCAAAATCGTCTAACAGAAAGCAAAATGGCCATAGCTACCTAAAGGTTTCTACTGAAGGTGAAAGGTAAATGTTTCTACTGAATGCAACATTGTGGAGTTGAAAGATGGTAAGTTCAATTCTTGAGGACTGTCTGTATTTACAGTTTATGATTGATGTTTAAAAGCTGGTTACAATTTTACACAACCACTCAGGTTTGTTCTCTGAAAGCGTAAGTGCACGTATGTCTGTGTCCGCCTGTGTCCTCGTGTGTGTATATCCTGAAGGCAACTCCAGCCACCGACCACAGTAATTATCTCAGGGTTGAGGAATATGGAGTATTTTCATTCTTCATATTTCCTACCTGTTGCAAAGCAAGTAACATATGTACAACTCAAGAGGAAAGCAAGAAATTCTATTTTTATAAATAAAGGAGAAAAGGGCAAGTTTTCTCCCTGTGTGGTGTTGAACAGGATGTTTAGAAAGAGACACTGCGACAGCTCCTGCTGCCTAAACGTGTCTAGTCAGGGAGACGCCAATCGGAGCAGCAATTTGAAGCAGTCCACCTCTCTTCAAAGGCATTCATGTTATACAGGTGAGAAAGTCCTTTACGTCTGACATTTGAATTTTCACACTATTCACAACTTCATTACAAATACAATTATGAGAATGACATGATAGCCATGTTGACCAACCGGATGAAAGGATTTCAAACTGTATATGGAAACAACACACTGTATCCCATGATAGTATTAATGTGTACAAATATGATTTAATAAAAAAAAAGTTTTTCCCCCAGTAATTTAAGAGAAAATGAGTATAAAATCCCTACAGAATAAAAACTCAAAGAAACACCCAAGGGAAGTATAGGGAAGTGACTTCTCAGTGACAGACAGGAAATGTTGTCAATCTCTTATCAATGTCATTCTGAAACCTCTAGAATTTATCACACTTCCTGCCAAACCATGTTCCAGTGGTGACTCAGTCAAATCATTGCTGTTTTCCTACCCTCTCGTCTGTTCATGTAGTTTTAAATATAGTTATGAAACTCACTTAGTCATATTTATAGACACATTGAATTTTAAAGCCAGAGAGGACTTAGGATAGTATCTAATTCAAGCTACTCGCTTTACAGAGAGAAGCAGAGGCGTGTGGGGAAGGCACCGCCAGGACTCAGCCTTTGGTGGCAGAACCGTAGAAAGTGGAACCATCCTATCTCCCAGTCCAGGTCCCCTACAGCGTCCTCGCTCTCAATAGCACCTTGGTCCCCACAACAAGGCATAGTGTTTGTGCCCAGTTTATCCAAATTATATGGCCCAGGCAAATACACAAAGTATTGGTCTTTTGTACTTTGCTAGTTAAAAGTCATTTCATTCAGAAGTGTGGTGCTGTCACCTGTGGGCAGGGCCTCTAGAGAGAAGGGCGTGCCTGTCACAGCTTCCAGAGGTTAACGGGGCAGGAAGCTTTCACTAACGCTGCCTGTGAGTTTCAAATCCAGCAGTTATGGTTTGGCGCCTGTAGCTCAAGTGGCTAAGGCTCCAGCCACATATACTGGAGCTGGTGGGTTCAAATCTGGTCTGGGCCTGCCAAACAACAATGACAACTACAACCAAAAAATAGCTGGGCATTGTGGCGGGTGCCTGTAATCCTACCTACTTGGGAGGCTGAGGCAAGAGAATCACTTAAGCCCAAGAGCTGGAGGTTGCTGTGAGCTATGATGCCATGGCACTCTACGCAGGGTGACAGCTTGAGACTCTGTCTCAAAAAAAAAAAAAAAATCCAGCAGTTACCATGACCAGGACAAGCCATAGTAACAGGAAGATTCACTCCCTGCTTGATCTGGGACACCTCCTTAGTCTCCTGAGCCTCAGTGCTGCCCTCTGTAGAGTGGAGAGGGCAACCTCACATGACCAAGGGTGGGACAAGAGCACAGGGCCATGGCTCAGAGCAGTTTACACAGCTTCAGACATGTCTCTCCTAAATTCCTTCCAAGTCTGTGAAGTACATTTGATTAGACAGATTGAAAATCTGAGGCTTAGGAAGCCGAACAACTTGCTCAAGGTGAAACAGTCTCTAGCTGAGATTTTCAGTCAAGTGCTCTGGCCCCCAAACTTGAACTACACAGTCAGGTCACAGTTCTGAGGTGTCAATGGTTTAAGAATTTCAAGCATAGAAGAAAGACTAAATTATATCTCCCTACATAGGCTAGACATGTAGATCAACAGAATAAAACTGAGAGCCAAAAATAATCCATTAAAATTGATTTTCAACAAGGATGCTGCTGTAGGCTGACTGTGCCCTCCCCAAAATTCATATGCTTAAACTTTCACCCCCAAGGGGATGGCACGTGCACACAGGCCTACAGGAGGTGACGAGGTCATGAAGCTGGTTTCTCACAAATGGGATCAGGGCCCTTATGCAGCAGAGTTCAGAGAGCAGCCTTTTCCTTTTGCCTGTGAGGACATAGCAAGGAACAGCTACCTGTGAACCCAGGAGGGAGCCCTTCCCAGGCACAAGGGCTACCAGTGCCTTGACCTTGGATGTCTCGTCTCCAGAACTCTGAGAAATGAAGGTCTATTGCTCATAAGCCACCCCCTCTGTGGCACCCCTGACAGCAGCGTGAATGGACTAAAACAGATGCCAAGGCAATTCAGCAGGACCGGAGAAGACTATTCAACAAATGGTGCATGACTGGACATCCACGGTAGAAAAATAAATAAAGTAGGAGCCTTACCTCACACCACATACAGAAACTAATTCAGAATGGATTGCAAATTTAGATGTAAGAACTACAACCATAAAACACTTAGAATAAAGAACGGGAGTACATCTCTGTGACCACGGGTTAGGCAATGGTTTCTTATATATGACGTCATAAGCAAAAATGTCAAAAAGCAAAAATAGGTAAATTTGATTCCATCAAAATTCAAAACTGAGGCTAGGCACAGTGGCTCACACCTATAATCCCAGTACTCTGGGAGGCTGAGGAGGGTAGATTGCCTGAGTTCACAGGTTCAAGATGAGCTTGAGCCAGAGCAAAACCTCATCTGTAAAAATAGCCAGGTGTTGTGGTGGGCGCCTGTAGTCCCAGCTACTTGGGGGACTGAGGCAAGAGAATTACTTGAGCCCAAGAGTTTGAGGTTGCTGTGAGCTCAACCTCAGTTTGAAGTTGCTGTGGCACTCTACCAAAGGGGACAAAGTGACACTCTGTCTCAAAAAAAAAAAAAAAAAAATGAAAACTGGTATGCTGGGGGAGGGGCATAAATAAGAAATAAAATAAAAACCAAAATAAAAAATAAAACTGGTATACTAGATTTTATGCTATTCCAAAATCTTGATGCTATGTCATCAAGAAGACCAAATACAATCCACAGAATGGAAGAAAATACCTGCAAGTTATATAACTGATAAGGGACTTAAATCTGGAATATTTAAATACTTTTTACAGCTCAATAACTAAAATATAAAAAACCAAAAGTTTTAAATGGACAAAGTATTAAACTTCTCCAAAGAAGACACATAAATGGCCTAGCAGCACATGAAAAGATCATAATCAGCCATCATGGAAATGCAAATCAAAAGTACAGTGAGGTGCCACTCCCCTCCTGCCAAGACGTCTGCACTGAAGAAGACGCATCCTGGCCAGTGCAGGTCGGGCGCCGGGGGCAAGAACCTTCCTTCCCCTGCTGGCACTGCAGTAAAATGCTGCAGCTACTGTGGAAAGCAGACTGGTGAGCCTTCAGAAAGTTGGAGCTCCTATTTGACCCAGCAAACCCCACTCCTAGTTAAATATGTAAGAGAATTTAAAACATTTGTCTATACACATATTTATTGTACATGGATGCACAGAGCAATATGACCTATAACTGCCAAAAGAAAAAAAACCGAAACAATGAAAATGCCCCCCTATTGATGAACAGAGGTGAAACATGGTATGTCCATACAATGCAATATTACTTGACAATAAGAAAGAACTAATATAGGTTGTGCATCTCCATTCCAAAAATCGAAGACCCAAAATGCTCCAAAAATCTACAACTTTTTGACCACTGACATGATGTTCAAAGGAAATCCTCACTGGAGCGCTCTGGGTTTGGGATTTTGGGATTAGGGATTACGGATACTCTCCCAGTAAATATAAGCAAAGCAAATATTTCAAGATCAAAAAAAAAAAAGTCCAAAATCTAAAACACTTCTGGTCCCAAGAAACCTGTATAGCAGACACCCAACCTGTATACCCTGAAACACAGATGTACCTTGGAAACTTTGTTAAGGAAGGAAGTCATACTCAAAAGACCACCTGTCATATGGTTCTTTTTTGTTGTTTTCTGAGACAGAGTCTCATTATGTCACCCTTGGTAGAGTTCAGTGGAATCATAGCTTATAGCAACCTCAAATTCTCGGGCACAAGCAACTTTCTTGCCTCAGCCTTTCAAGTAGCTGGACTACAGGCGCCCGCCACAATGCCCAGCTATTTTTTGGTTGCAGTTGTCATTGTTGTTCAGCAGGCCCAAGCCAGGCTCGAACCCACCACCTTTGGTGTATATGGCCAGCTCCCTACTCACTGAGCTACAGGCGACGAGACAATTCTTTATATAGAAAAAGCTCAAAATAGGTTAATCTACCAAGACAGGAAACAGACTATCGGTTGCCAGAGGTGGGGGCAGGGAGAACAGGCACAGATTTCTCCCGGGGTGATAAAAAATGTTCTGGCATTAGACAGTGGTGGTGCTGGTATAACTCTGTGAATAGACCAGAAACCACCTAATTTTGTACTTGAAATTAGTGACTCTTGCAGTATGTGAGTTATATTTCAAAAAAGCAGAAAAGAGAACATATATCAGGCCTTTCCTGGTGACCTGGCATGGGTGAGGCCTTCATCCCAGGCGTTCAGGTAGAAATGAAGAGGAGTATGGGGTGAAGGTCACTCAGCAGAAAGGTGGTGAACCACAAATTCCTCGTTCCACCAGCATCTCAGTGAATCAATACAAATTATATTCTATTTGCATCTTTAAGACAACTTTTGGCTACACATACAAGATGCTGAGTTGATTCATTTAATAATTTATCCCCCACATGCTAACACATTTCAAATGGCATTCTGGGTTATTGAGATGAAGAAAACAGACATACACTATGTTAAAAGGTATCAAAAATGCCCACAATCAATATATATTATTACTTAAGCCCTCTTTAATATTCTTTTTCCAGCAGAGGAAGTTTGTATCAGCCAGTTCTGTTACATCTACATCCACATCTGCAGAGTCACAGATGTCTAGAGCTAGGGAGGGGGGTGGGGGCTTTGGATCATAAATGCAAATAAAAAAAACAACCTCCCAACTGGAGGAAAAGTAAGATGTGTTATCTTGGCAATGGATACATTCTGACACTCCTGATGGAAAATAGCAAAGCAAATGCTTTCATAGCATAAGGATTTCATTATTCCCAATTACGGAATGCATTCAAGGCAGGTAGGGAAATAAAAGTAATTAAGCTCACATCATTCTTCAGAAATATTGGTTTCTGTTAATAACTGTCTGACTTTATTCTATTTACCACTAATTTACTAGTAACCGGACAGCTTTTATACTGCTGAGTTCCTTTTCAGGACTTTTTAATAGAAAAATCTTCAACAAAATCAAATAGCACACTTGCCAGCCTTCCCTCACTTTCCTTCCTTCACATATTAAAACCCAAAAGGTTTTACCCCTTGTATTCTTCACTTTGAAATAACTGGCCCAAGCCCCGTGAAGCTTGGATTACAGAGGGCATGGCATAGCAGGGAGCAAATACCCGAACCTCAGGCCGGTGCCTGGGCTGACATCAGGCAGCCTTCCACCCAGAGCTGCAGAGGCGTCACGCTGCTCCTGCCGCAAATATTCACCCCCCACGTAGGTGCCAAGAGCTCTTCTGGGTGCTGACCTCAAAAGTGAGCAAAACAGACAAAACAAAAAAAGAAAAGAAACCTGCCCCAAAAAGGATAATGAAAAAAGTTACCTCACAGAAGCAGAGTAGGACAGTGGCTGCCTGGTGGGGGCCAGTGTGGGGCAGGAGGAATGGGCTCAGGAATTGCACCCAGGGCACAGGGACCTCAGTCAATAACCACACACTGTGCCCCTGAAAACGGCTACAGGAGACGTTAAGCCCTGCCCCGTAGGAAAATGGTGAGTGGGCGAGGAATGTGCATGTTAATTAGCTCAACTTTGCCATCCCAGAGTGTACATATATTTCAAACATCACAGTGTATACCATAAATATATACAATTTGTATTTGTCCATTTAGAAAATAAACAAATTTTAAAAGTAAAGGGCATTTACTGTATGCTGGGCACTGTGCTGAGTGCTCTGCCCAGGTCAGCTCGTTTAATGCTCACGACCCGCCTACTGCTTAGACGCCACTGTTGCCTCCTTTTTATGCCAAGGAAGACTAAGCTGCACAGAAATTAAGCAAACTGCCAAAAGTCAAACAGCTATTAAGTGGCAGGCTGGAAATGTGACCCAGGGAATCTAATCCAGGCCCCAGCATTCAACCCTGGTGGCTCGGATGATGGATGCGGTGTTGGGCTGACCCGTCTCAGGAAAGGAGGAGGCAGCAGGGAGCAGGCCCCGCCTGTTTCTCCACTTGCCCTGTGCATTTATAAGGAAGTGACACGCCTAAGTGTATTCCCCCAAAAGATGAAGGCTGGTGCTTCTGTGAGACAGTGGGGGCGACACAGTCAAGGCCAACATCTGAGGGTTCATGAACAAAGAGGAAAGGCCTGGTGCTTCCACACCGGTAGAGCAGGCAGGCGGGTCTGGGGCACAGGGAGAGGCTGGCCCTGCGGCAGGGAGCTAGCTGCATGCACATTCACAGGTGGGCGAGAATTCTCCACTGACCATATCTAATCTCTCGGCAGAATGCGGGTCAGGGTCTCTGAGAATACAGAAGGGACCCCAAGTGGGCGTCTGGAGACCTAGACAGGCATCACGTCCAGACAGGCAAGTCCGGGGACCCATGTGAAGCCAGGTCACATGTGTGGAGTGAGTCCAGTCAGCACTGCGGTGTGCTGCTCCCTGGCCTGTGCTGCTCCCTGGTCTGTGCTGCTCCCTGGCCTGTGCTGCTGGTTGGGGCGGGTGCAGAAGAGATGGAGGATGAATTTATGAGCCTGGGGTTCCCCTGAGTAAAACAGTGGTCCTCAACCTTTTTGACATCAGAGACCAGGTTCATGGAAGATAATTTTTCCCCAGACTGGGACGAGGATGGGGAACAGTTTTCATGTGAGCCTACAAGCAACTATTTTATTATGTCCTCTGTGCAGCCAAACCTCTCTGCCAATGCTGCTCTGAACCTGCAGCTGCCCCCCAGGGATAGCGTCACCACCTTAGCTCACCTCAGCTCACCAGGCATTAGATTCTCCTAAGCAGCTGCTGCCTAGACCCCTCACGGGGGCAGCTTAGGCGGGTTGGCACTCCTACGAGAATCTAAAGCCCCTTCGGATCCCACAGGAGGTGGAGCTCAAGTGGTGATGTGAGCGATGCAGTGTGGCCGTGACACAGAGGGACCTCCGCTCACCTGCTGTCACCTCCTGCTGTGCGGTCCAGGTTCCCTCAGGCCACAGACTGGGCAGCCTCTGGGGACCGGGGACCACAGAAGTACATAGGACAAATCCAGGCAGGGAGAGGCTGCCATCATAGTGGCTCCTGTCTGATCAAGATCCCACAAAGCCCATTTATCTGGGACGGAACACGGTGACGGTCACTAAGTGGCATGTTGCACGGTAGGGTTTACGGCCTCCGGTTCTCCCCCACAAAGCTCCGTGGAGCCTCCACTCAGTGAAGGGAGTGGGGGTTAGGCGGGGCAGGGCAGAGCCTGCTGTCCTGGGTGCGTGGCCACTGTCACCTGCAACACGGGATGACGAGGCAGTCCCTGAATCCTGAGCCTCTAAACCAGAATGTCTCCAGCTCTTCTCCATGCACCGGGTCTTCCCACTCCCATCACAGATACACACGTGCACTAACAGCTCACCTGCTCCATCGCGTCTTCCTAAACAGAGGCCAGAGACACCCCTGCCCTGGGAGCCCACAACATGAGTGACTGGCCACATTCTCTTAGCCAATCTAAACCCACATGGACTGGCCAAGCTCAGCCAGGAAGGCAGCGAGAGTCACGCCCACCTCCCTCCTGCCACCCCTGCTCCTGGCCTCTGTATGTCTCTGGGGTCTCACAGCCACAGCCACTTCCCCAGGAATCCTCACCAGGGTGAGAGTCACTGCTCCCAGCAGGAGCCCCTCTGGTACTCCAAGAGCCCCAGGCTCACCACTTCCTAGCTGGCAAGCTGCCACGGAAGCCCCACCTCCTCCCTGCACCTCTCTGAGCCCATCGGGGTTCCTGATGGCTTCCATCTGCCTTTTCTCCCTCTTCCCAGGCCAGGGGACATCCACATGCTTCAGAGCCTGGAGAAAAGGTGCTTTCTGCTCCTCTCTGACCCACCAGACAGTCCCCCGTCTTTTCTGTGTCCCAACAGCATTTTCTAGCATATTGTCACACACTGCAGTGAAGATCCACAGAGCCATCTACCGGCACGTCCATCCTGCCTGGGAGCTGTGAGGGCTGCGGGCCTCTGGGCACCAGCTCCCGAGAGCCTCCTCTGGGACCTCACATAGGAAAAGCATCTACGGATGCAGGTGTGCATCCCGGGGCTGCTGCCACACTTCTGTCCCCTCCAGCTCCATCCTGAGTGCAGGGCCTCCGCTTTCCTCTGAGGGTTCAGTTTTTTGAGATATCAGGTGGTTTCACAGATTCAAAGTCAGAAATTAAATCCTATTCAGAGTCCTGAAGCTTTTCCTAAAACCTCTAAGGACTCCGCACTGATCTGGGTTTGTAGGGGTCAGGTCACTGACCTCCTGCCACACTGACCATGACCTGGGGACACAGCACAAGTTCCACAAACACTCTTGGCAGCCTCTGCTCTGGGGAAATGGCAGGTCATACCTGCAGCCTGTGTGGGCAGCTGGGTGAGGGAGCCAGGTGAGGACTCGCTTTGTCTGAGGGTGGCCCACAGCTAGAAAACACTGGGTTCCCCCAAACCAAGTGAGTGGCCGATGGGAGCCCTGATCTCTGGCCTCCCTGCATCCAGTCAGCAGTCAGAGGACAGGCCTGGAGACCCTCCCTGGGTTTCTGCTTTGCATGGCTGGTGGACGGCTCCCCCTAGGGGACACACAGTCATGTCCACATCTAACTCTCAGAGGGACTCGAAACAGTCACCGAGAGAGATAGCATGACGCTTAGAGCAGAGGCTGATGCTGTCATCGGGACACCAAGTGACATTCTTCCTGACAGGACGGCCCAACTGCACCTGCACCCAGGATCCTGGCAAACTGTCCACCAGAGAACGGCAGAAGAAAAGCCTCATGACTTTGAAGAGGCTCTTCTTCCCTGGACACGTCCCGATATCACATCTATGATTTAGGCCACAGTTCCCAAATCAAAAGTAAAAGGTCATCAATAGTTGGAAAGGTCGATCTCCACTTGTGCTCGTTCTAATTAATCTGGTCACGATTTACTATGCTGATATCACAGGGGTCACCATCTGGGTTTTCTAGCTCATGGCAGACACATGTGGCCAAAACTCTGAAAAGGGGGAACCTCTCCACAACCAGACATGATGTGAAAATGGCAGGGCAAGCCTGCAACTAACACAGGTCACAAAACACAGAGCTTGCCGAGCGAGGCCGGCCCTGCCAGAGGAGGGCCCGCGGCCTCACTGACCCAAAGCCTGGCTGCTTCACCTCTCCGGGACTCAGTGTCCTCATGCTAATAAGGAAGAATGAGCAGCTCCACTGTCGCCATGAGAAAGGCACATGATGCCTGCATGTTCAAACCTCAGCTCTAGGGTCCTGTTCCCGTGTGGCCAGTGCCGGTGTGCGGCACACAGCCCCTCCCTGCTGGGTGTGGCTCCTCGAGCCTGGTGGCCACCTGGGCAGCCTGTGTGAGAAAGGCGATGACCACACCATTGGGGAGGCCCCTCCTTCTCAAAGCCCAGAGCTCACTGCAGTGGGCACTGTGCCACCTGCTGCAGATCCAGAGATTAATGAGACAATCACGCCTGCCCTGCACAGTCCCCTGAACAAAGGATAGTGAGCTGGTTTTTGATATGATCTTGATGACATGAAGAAAGAAGCCTTGTACTCCAGAAAAAAAAAAATTCAGGTGTATATAAGGTGCTATTCACAACCATATTTTATTTCCCCCCAATTTAAATGATCCTACTGTTACACTTCACATTCAAGTTTTATTTAGAATTAACCATGTTAAAGGTCAAGGACAGATACTGCCCCCATGGAAAAGCAGAGGACAGTTCTGCACCATTCTCGGCAATTCAGCGGAACCTGAAAATACCGTACTGCTAACACAAAGTAGCTGAAAGCAGAAGTTTTGGCAGATCCTCTGTATTTTAATTACACAAACATCCTGCACCCTTCAGATTAGAAGTTCACAAATCCTGAGTCACAGCCTGTTTCCCCAGGGCAGGAGCAGGAGCGAGGACTCGTCCTGGGCTGAAAGGATTTATCTCGGCGTCCTCGAGAAACAAAGTCCCTCTCAGGGAGGCTTGGCTCAGCGTACCCTGTCAGACTGATGTTTCCAAAGCCCAGAGGGCAAAGTCCCCAGATACATAGCCCTTCCAAAAAGCTGACTGGGCATTTACACGTGGATTACCTTGTAGAAGTCTCCCCCAAAACAAGCGATAACATGAGCTTATCAAGTAGTTATTACTGTTTCCATTTTATGAATGAGGACAATAGGGCTGAATACTCGGTTTCTGAAAAATTATAGATAACAACTGCATCCTGGCTCAGTGCCCATAGCCCAGTGGTTAGGGTGCCAGCCACATATACAGGGGCCGGTGGTTAAAACCCGGCCCGAGCCTGCTAAACAATGACAAAAACAACAAAAAAATAGTCGGGCATTGTGGTGGGCACCTGTAGTCCCAGCTACTTGGGAGGCTGAGGCAAGAGAATCGCTTAAGCCTAAGAGTTTGAGGTTGCTTTAAGCTGTGACGCCATGGCACTCTACCGAGTGTCACTAAAATGCATTAAGAATGAAACATAATTTGGAGAGATGCAAAAATATCCCCTTCAAATGGATAGACCTTGAGAAACTTGCAAACATCTGATGTTATACAATTCGGTCTCATCAAGTTCTCATGAAACAATTTAATTTTCTGACTGAAAAATCACTGAAGTTTCTGTGAAACACCGAGGACAGGCCTGTGTCTACAGACAGCCTCCTTCCCACAGTAATTCTAACCCTCACCTATTTTCCTTTTTGTTTGAGTTCTATTATTCAAGGCCCAAATTTTTCATGCTCTTCCAAAAATAGAAATCACAGGGAAGAAAACTGTGAAATTAAACTACTCACCAAAAGAAGGTCTTTCAATTTACCTAGATTATCAAAGGCACACTGGGGTTACCCCCGAGAGTCACAGCTAAATTTAGTGTTTACTCATTTCCCATACAATGCTACTCGGGAATTGTCCCTTGGCCACAGACTGTGCAGTTCGGTGTCCAGCTGGCTCTGGCACATTCCCATCTCCTCTCCCAACTCCAGCAGCTGCAGCCCTGATGCTCCCGGCAGGGTCCCCAGGTCATTCTGGGACCAAAATGCCCATAATTAAACCATGGCACCAAGTGGGGGACATTATCTGGCATAATCATTCAAACATCAGTCACATGTCAAACTAGAGACACAAGTGTGGTGAAGGACCCTCAACAATGAACACAGAGGACACTACATCTTCCCTAGAAAGACACAGCTGGCAATTCCGGGAGCATCAAATCTATGTGCGTAAACACGTACACAGGGTGCACTTGATACAGCCTAGAACATCAGGGCAGGGATGATACTAAGAGTGGAGCCCAAACACACACGGTGCACTTGACACACGCAGCCTAGAGCATCAGAGCAGTGACGATACTAAGTGTGGAGCCTAAACACCCACACTGCACTTGACACACACAGCCTAGAGCATCAGAGCAGTGATGATACTAAGCGTGGAGCTACCTGCTCCGGCCCCATGCTGAGTCAACTCATCTCATTAGGCACAGTGAAAACTGCCCTCCTTTCTGCCTACAAAACCCCACCAAAGGGCAGTGGTCCTCAAAGTGTGGTCCCTGAGGAACCCATCATAGCTGCAGACTTGCCAGAGGGAAGCTCAGAGCGGGACCAGCGTCTGGATCATAGCAAGTCCTCCCAGGGTGATTCTGATGGAGACGACTCGGAAGAACTGCTGGCTGAGACGGAGGCACAGGCACGTCTCTGAGTGGCTAAAATGGATGGTTTCTGCAGATTCCCCTGTGGCTAAATTTCTTCTAAGGTAAGAACTCTGCTTGGGAGGAGCCGCTCCGCTCTGAACAACAGGTGCAGATATTTGAAACACTTTGGGAGGCTGAGGAGGGCAAAACACCCAAGCTCAGAAGTTCAAAACCGGCCTGAGCTAGAGTAAGACCCCATCTCTGAAAAATAGCTGGGCATTGTGGCAGATGCCTGTAGTCCCAGCTACTCGGGAGGCTTGGGCAAGAGATCACTTTAGCCCAAGGAGTCTCAGGTTGCTGTGAGCGCTGACACAATGGCACTTTACCAGGGGCAACAAAAAGACTTGTCTCAAAGAAAACAAAACAACCACATTGTTTTCTGGAGAGTGGAAATGTGTGAAATAACATGCCCTTGGGAAAAACATGCACATGGCCCTGGGGCCGGCAGCCAGTGGCAGGGCTGTGGCCCTGTGGCCTCCTGCCTCTCACACATCCAGATGGGCAGGGGCAGGGCTGTGGCCCTGTGGCCTCCTGCCTCTTGCACATCCAGATGGGCAGTGGCAGTGCTGTGGCCCTGTGGCCTCCTGCCTCTTGCACATCCAGATGGGCAGGGGCAGTGCTGTGGCCCTGTGGCCTCCTGCCTCTCGCACATCCAGATGGGCAGGGGCAGGGCTGTGGCCCTGTGGCCTCCTGCCTCTCGCACATCCAGATGGGCACTGCATCTTCTTTAGCCACAGGGGCCAAGTCTCTGCTGGGATCTGGGCACAATGAGAACATCAAGGGAAACGCTGAGCCTGGAGGTGGATGGTTAATGCCACTGAAGGGGTAAGGAAGAGTCTGAAATGAAAAGTGTCCTGTGAGTTGAACCAGAGCATGGAGACAGGGTTACACAAGGTGACAAAGGAACAGCGGGTGGGAGGGGAGGGAGGTGGGCGGCGGATGGAGACTGCCCAGCATGGACAGAGCAGGACTCCACTCAGGTAAAGAGGGCCTGGGTCCCCTCATAGATGGTGTATTCACACCCACTGCAGGAGAATGCTGCCCCAGCTTCAGTCCACTGTCCCCGCCCCGATCACACTGCCAGGAGATGGAGCAGCCCCCTGGGCTAACCAGGCACTGAACGCTAATTTCTGGACTTGCATGAGGAGGCTAAGCCACATCCTGATGTACAGTGAAAACAACTCACTGTTCAAGAGATAATTAAGAGTAAGCAATCACCTTCCATGACTTTTGAGGGAGCTGAGAATTTTGAACAACACCAGCTGTTTATACATTTTTCTCAGAGGTCTGACTTTCTGGCCTGCAGCATCCCTGCTTCAACCTACACCCTCTGCTTTAGAGAGTGACATCTCCAAGTACAAGCCCGAGTGCCCCAGTGTCACCCCAGCTGTTAACAGCTCCTTCAGGCCCATGATCCCAAGTTCAGCCTTGACCAAAGTGCCAGGACCCTGTTAAGTGCCAGGACCTTCAGGCCCCACTGTTCATGTGGCCTCAGTTCCCCAGAGAGCCATCCTGGAATCACCCACAAGTCCCCAGACGCCAGGTTCTCCTGCATGCACTCTCTGGACATGGTATTCCCTCCTCTAGAGGGGAAACATCCCCCCTCACCCATCACCATGATGACAGGATAAGCTTAGAAGTACCCATCCACACCCTTTCTAGGTCCCCCTGAACAAGAATCATTCCCACCTGGGCCTCAGCACACCCTTGGACGGTTAGTTGGTCTTCCCAGAAGGGAGAACCGCCGGAGGGAAGACGGTGCCACAGCACCTGCCCATCCCCACTTCACGGCAGAGTGTCCATCCACGACCCGCACGCAGGAATACGGAGGTGGGAGGTGGGGTGCGGAGAGAGGGAGGGAGACAATATCTCAGTGTCTTCAGATCAGCGAAGCCTCTGAGTTCTCTGCCAAAGCAAAGAACCGCTATCCTTTGCATATTTATTCCACCTGCTAAACCCATCAAGTGCTGGTTACCCAAGATCACCCTGAGTGTGAGAATGCCAGCAGAAAGGCTGGACAGAATACACAGAGGCAAATGAAAGTGTAACAATAGTTTAATTGTCATTTTAAAATATAACATGGTGAACAGTGCGGTTGTCTGTTTTTCATGGCTATGCCATAACTCCGTATCACTGCTCTGAGCCCAATACTTCAGTGACAAAGGGATGTTTCAGAGACCGTGTACAGCAACATGTCATTTCTACAAAGACGAAGCTCTCTTTACACTTTCAGTAATGATTTGGGGGCACAACAGAAGTCAAAATGATTTAATATGAAGGGCAACAGATTCATATATTCACAAATGTTTCCTTCTTGTCCACTTCCAATACCTTACTTTTAGGGCATGGTGAAATCTCCCGGCATATAACAGATCTGAAAGGAAAAACACATCAGAACACGTTTAAATCAACCAAGAAAAACAGCTAACGTCCCCACTCTCCTACTCTCAGAATAAATACTTAATGTGTCAACACTTTAAGGTCATTTTTACCTAGGCTAGCTTGCAATTATCCCTAGGTACCCGAATGACTATTTAGCACGCTTTGCCTGAGATGAGCCAGGTCTGCTCAGAGAGGAAATGTCAACAGTGGGTCCACGGCAGGTGTCACAGGCACAGGGCCTCGGAGAAGCCAGCTGCCATCCTGCTCTCCCCCCGCAGGGTTGGGGAGGCTGGATGTGCCACCGTTTCAGTAAAGGAGCTGGTCTGTGGGCCTCAGTGGGCAGATCCTTGAGACTGAGGTGTTTTCGGAAACTTGAGTATTGTCCAAATGTTCTCTGAATCCTAGGCTGGATGAAGGATTGCTATATTAGCATGCGGACCAGGCAGCTCAAGGTATGACCTCCTGAAACACTGGGTCCTTAGCAAGAACCTAAAGTCAACATCGCAGGACAAACTTACTTATTTAGGGTTACAGACCTACATTTAGAGAACAGTCATGGAGTTCACTTAACTGTGGCCATCTGTGAATGCCTTCTAACTGTAATGGACTATATAAAAAGGAGTTTTGTTTATTGGAGAAATCTTATAAGAAACATAATAATTTGTGGGCGGCACCTGCGGCTCAAAGGAGTAGGGTGCCAGCCCCTTATGCTGGAGGTGGTGGGTTCAAACCCAGGCCCAGCCAAAAACTGCAAAAAAAAAAAAAAATAAATAAATAAATAAATAATAATAATTTTTATTTATTATAAAATTATTCTTAATAAAATGATTAAAGCATTTCCATACTTCTGCATTTATTCTCTTTATGAAAGAGATCACAGACTTTGCATTGAAAACGATGACAAAAGAACATCTAATTGAATCCTATCACTCTACAAAGGATAGAAAGCCTCCATGTCCCTCTGAAGGGCCTCCTGACCACACTAACATGCTCCTGCTGCAAGACTGCCCCAGAGTTTGGCCTGTTCCCCCTCCTCGGGCCCCCGGAGTTACTGTTACCCTCCAGAGGCCAAAACGCCAGTTCCCTGCTGAGACCCTCTCCCACACTCTCTGCTCCATCCTGAACAAGAGGAGAAAGAAATCCCTATATCTCGACTGCCCAGATTTCTCTGCAAAGGACACCTAGTCTTACACATTAAAAGTGGGGCACAGACGGCACCAGGACATATAAATAAAATTGGAAAATGTAACACGTTCCAGTGTCTGCTAAGAAATAGACTGGGGCTTCTCCAGCAGATGCCAGCTGGGTTCTGGACAAACAGTGGAAGACCCACGGCCATGTGAGAAAACAATCTTATCTAATTTTTTTTTTTTTTTCTAAAACAACAATAACCACTTACTACCTTGTAGGGAGGTGGGTGGAGTGTCGCCTCTGGCCACAGCTGACATTCGGCCTTTCCGGGTCCTGGCTTCGGGCCCTCTAGCGGCTTCCTCTGGAATCTGCTTTGTTCTCACTTGTTTCCCTCCAGGGGAGGAGGGAGGTTCTGCACGTGGCTATGCTGGCGGCTTCCAGTGCCTCTCCCTTAACTTAGAGCCTTTAGTGAAACCTCAGTGACCTTCCTCTCTAGACAGCATCCTGCCTTTTGGATAACCAAGATTATCATCCACTCTAAACACATAAAGCAAAGCTGCGGACAGGCCCAGCATGGAGGGGGGCGTGCGTGCTGAACTGCCCTACGGAGGCTACGGGACACAAGCAACTCACGAAAAGTAAAGTGTACACCTGAAACACAGAAGATACTGTGGACAGTTAACATGTACTTTATGTCAAATGTTTTAAAAAAACAGCACCTTTTCCCAACATCTGAGGCATAATAAAATAGGTCCTATGTCACAGCCTGGACTGTGAACATCTTTGTACCCAGTAAGAGCACTTGTAGTTCAGCCACACTCCTGGAATTCCATGTCCTGCAGCCAGCACTGAGGCTTCTAAAGCCTTGGTATGCTTGATAATGAATGAATGAATGAGTCAGAATACCTGGTTCCTTCTTGATAAAGAAATTTAACTTTACACAGAATCACATTTGAAAAACTATATACAAATAATTTCACAACACCTCAAGAACCAAATACGATGGAACCAAAGAGTCCTAGGGAGTCAATGGTGGCAAAATAAAACTTTCACTTTAAAAAAAAAAAGAGTTTGGGTGGTGTCTATGGCTCAAAGGAGTAGAACGCTAGTCCCATATACGGAGGTGGTGGGTTCAAACCCAGTCCCAGCCAAAAACTGCACACACACACAAAAAAGAGTCTGAGGCCAGGTGCAGTGGCTCACACCTATAATTCCAGTACCCTGGGAGGCTGAGGCAGGGTTGCTTGAGCTCAGGATATCGAGACCAGCCTGAACAATAGCAAGACCCTGTCTCTACTAAAGTTAGTAAAAATTAGCCAGGTGTTACGGCAGGCACCCGTTGTCCCAGTTATTTGAAAGGCAGAGGCAAGAGGATTGGTTGAACCCACAAGTTTGAGGTTTGTGTGAGCTGTGATGCACATCACTCTGGCCTGGGACAACAGAGTGAGACTCTGTCTCACAAATAAATTAATGAATGAATGAATGAGTCAGAATACCTGGTTCTAAGGTACTTTACATGCATTTGAGTCTTTTAGCAGTGGCTGGATCTAACAGGTGGACTATCTTAGGAAAGAAGAAGAATTATAGTATAAACAATTATTTCATGGGCTAAAAGCATTCCTTTAAAAAAAATTATAATTTTGTTGGCGGTACCTATAGCTCAGTGGGTAGAGTGCCAGCCATATACACCAAGGCTGGTGGGTTTAAACCTGCCTCAGGCCAGCTAAACGACAATGAGAACTGCAACAAAAAAATAGCCAGGCGTCGTGGCTACTTGGGAGGCTGAGGCAAGAGAGGCTTAAGCCCAAGAGTTGGAGGTTGCTGTGAGCTGTGATGCAACAGCACTCTACCCAGGACGACATAGTGAAACTGTCTCAAAAAAAATTAATAATTTTTTAAAATTCTGACGTTGAAATAATCATGAAATGCTGGTAATCAGAGCATTCAGTTGCTGATCCATCCTGGGCCGGGAAGCAGACCCGAGACAGGGATGGATGTGTTGTGTTTCCTTGTCTCCCTGCACCTGCCCTTGGAGGCCTCACTTCCTATCTGCAGCTGGACATGCACAATTCTCCAAATGCCCTGCAGGAGCCAGGGCAGCCCCTGCCCCCTCTCTGACAGTCCATGTCCAGGTTGGGGCTGAGCACTGCCACACTGTCCCCGCACCTGCCTTTGCATGGCTGTCTGCAACCGGCTACCTCCTGGCCCCGTGCCCCTGCCCAGGATCCCCCCTACTCCCCGCAACACAAATCCACCCTCCACTCTACAGCCCACAGCGCTTCAAAAAAATGCCACTCTGACCAAAGGACTTCCAGCTTGAAAAACTCGTCAGGGGTTCTCAATGCCACAGACTCCAAATCCCTGCTGTGGTTGATAGTGGACAGGACCTGCCCTCAAGCCACCAGCCCAGAGAAAGTTGGTTCTTTCTGCACCAATGCCCAGACTGCTTCCTACCCATGAGCACCTGAGGCCGCATATCTACCACCCAGGACAGCTGCACCCAGCTCTGGGCCTGGATCACAGGGGGCACCTGGCAAGCATTTGCTGAATTAATGAATTTGAAATTCATAAATATGCTAAATTTGTTAACAGTCTTTTTTCAAAATGAGTTTTTATGTAACTCTGAAATATAGTGGAATTCTTCAATTTCTCATCTTGTGCTTGTTCTGTGAAATCATTTACTTTAAAAACTTTAGCTAAATTCTAGAAATAAAAAGTCATGGCCATTATAAGTATATATTTCACCTGCCATAAAACAGTGTAGATAAAATCACTTCTAACTCTACAAATATGATTCTTTTTTGGTAATACACATAACGTGAATGGTACTTATTTATTTTTATAGAGTTAGGCTCTGGCTGTGACACCCAGGCTGGAACTCCTGGGCTCAAGTGGATTTTTAACAATTTATAGAATGGACATATCTGTTTTTTTAAAAAAGGATATATTCCCAATGTTCAGTGATAACCTTTAGAATTCCAAAGATAGGGTTAAATAAGAAAATATTATTAGCTGGGAACAGTTATCATATTAAAACTTGTCATTACTCTTGTGGGTATTTTCATAAATTCCTCACTTAAAGCATGGAAATAAATAAAAGTGTAAAGATAATGTCAAACAACATATTATGCTTGAATGAGAAATGTGAGTCAAACTCCATATTTTACAAAGGTTTAATTTCAGTTTTCAGTACTTTTAGCACAAAATTACAAAATAATAAACCTTGTTCTACTGTTCTGCTACTGTGATTTTGTCAGTTTCTAGACTTGGACATTGATGCAGTGACAAATTAAGAAAACAAATTAGGATGATAGGAGAAAAAAGAGAAAAGAAAAAAATCATTAGAAAAATTCCTGGCATCCCCGGTGTTTAGATGACAAAGTGGTCAGGACATGCACTTACAGCCAGGGTCAGGCACAAGGTGTCCCCAGAATGTATCCAAGGCAACGGGTATTTTCATCTGCAAAACCAAACAGTACAGTATTAACCATAAATCGGTGCTTTAACGTGAACGGCAATCTGAAATCACGATGGGCTGTTAAAAAATTTCATAATTTGAGGCAAAGTGGAGCTGAGAAGACCTGGAACATGCCAAATGTGAGATCTTGGTGGGTTTTGTGCGAGTGCCTGTGCCTGCAGCCGATTCATGGTTTCTGCAGCCATTGGCACCACCCTCCCCTCAGGACGCTGGGCGGATGGCAGGCTTGCTTTTCTGCTATGGCTGCTTTGCCTCCTGCAAGGGTGTCCCCAGATGCTCTCCTTGGCGAGGCTTCTCCTCAGTAGAACTACTGGGTGCCCTCAGGTCTCCCTGCCCCACACGAGTCCCACAGAGCTGCATCCCTGGCATGTCCAGTTTCTCACCGTGTGTGTTTGTCTCTTCTCAGTGGCTGATGCTGCTGGTGACACTACACTAACAGGCAGAAACCTTACAGGGCGGACTGACCAGAGAACCTTGAGGCTGGAGCTGTTCCTGCCACTTACCCGAGAGACCCCCATCTGCCTCCCCCCCACCCTCATGTTGTTTTCTCTTCTTTCTAACAACAGAAAATAAAACAGCTCTTGGAGCACACCAGGCAAGGCTCCAGGCACCGTGTCTGGGAGGAGCAGGTGCAGGCACCCGTGCATACAAAGAGGGACCCACATACAGGAGAGTCTCTATCTGACACATATTTGCTCTGAGGGTCAGAATTCTCTACAATTGCCCTCTGCCTCTTCCTGGCCTCACCAATCACTTAAAATAAAAAAAGACTTAATTTTGTGATTGTCTCTCTTAATGTGTTTATTCTATGATCACTTATTAGATATCTCTTTTCCAACTAGAAAATGAGCTATTTTGGAAAGAATCCTATTTTACTAATCTTTGTCATCCCAGCGCCTGGCACATGGTAAGTTTATAGTGAAGATTTGCTAAACAGACACGTGACCAAGAGGAAGCCATCAGAAATGACATGCAGACACACGTGGGTGGTCACTCGCTACTGTAACCGCAAAGGACACATGCATCTGGATGCAAAGTGCGGATGGAGGAAGATCAGTATGCAACAGGCACCTGTCAGTTCCTTGGAAAGTGCCAGAGGCTGCAAGTTGAGGACTTTCCCCGAGAAGCCAAACAATGCAGGTAAACAAGGAACACACACAGACACACTTACACACAGAGAGATACACTTACACACCTGCAGGCACACACATGCACACAGAAGAGTAAGACTTACCCCACACCCGAGAGAGAAGCTGCCCCTCAAAAATGGAAAGATGCACAACACACACACGTTTCAAACCACCTGCCCTGTCACTCCAGCCCACAATACACTGGACCGAGGCCCCAGCAGGATAAGGAGTCCCACCTCAATTCTTAGCAATGGGAACCTGAGCATTCAGCCCATCTAAGCCCCTCCAAGGTGCAACATTGCATCAGGCGCGTCCTCCCGAGCCACACTCTACTCTGCAGAGCCCCATGGTGACCTTTAGCTGACTGAAACCCCTCTGAATTCTTCACGTAGACAGAACAAGCCCCTCACATCGTTCCTCCTCCACTGCGGCTCAGTCCAGAGGCTCTCGCACCATGGGAGTGGCCTGACACATGCCGGGGTCACCACATCACACCTCAGTAGATGAGGAAGCAGGCCACCCAGAGACATGGGGGACAGTGAGGATGAGAGGAAGGCCATGGCCTACAGCCACCCCTTTTGTGATCAGAAGCAGGCAGCAGAACTTCTCAGGGCATCAGAGAGCCAACTCCCCATGAAACTACAAAGTCTGAGCACGTACAGGTGGAAAAGACTAGGGACTCTCCAAAAACAGCACTAAAGACAGACACTGAAACGGCAATGCCACATCTCTGCAATGTGAGGGACGGTCAGACCTCAGGGCTGTGCACCTGAAGACGGAGAACTGGGCTGATAGGAGGGGAACGTTGCTGACATAGGACAAGCCAGGTTTGGGGAGTGATGGTCACCCGGTCCTTGGGCAGGAAGAAGCTGAATCTGCCAACACTTACGTTCACACACAGAAAAATTCATTCTCCTTTTAGAGTTTAGATTTCCAGTAAATTACTTTGTTGGGTCTAAAATATAGAGGGACATGACTGAACCAGCCTGGCTATGTCACTGTCACACCAGAGAGCCAACACCCCCCTGTGACAGCTCCAGTTCTGAACTGCCCACCTCAGATGCCCTGAGAGCAGCCTGACCAGAGATCGCTATTCCCCTTGCTCTGGGCATCCGGACAAAAGAAAACATTTCTATTATTTATTTATTTATTTTTTTTTTTTTTTTTGAGGCAGAGTCTCAAGCTATTGCCCTGGGTAGAGTGCTATGGCATCATAGCAACCTCCAACTTTTGGGCTCAAGCGATCCTCTTGCCTCAGGTTTTCCATTTTAAGTAGAGACAAGGTCTTGCTTTTGCTCAGGCTGGTCTCCAACTCATGAGCTCAAGACATCATCCGGCCTCGGCCTCCCAGAGTGCTGGGATCACAGGCCTGAAAACACTTCTATCAGCATCAGTGTGTCCTCTGAAAATCAAGGTCATCCCCAGGCCCTGGGAGGAAAGCACTGTCTGACCTTGGTGTCAGCATCAGCCCATTGTACTCAGCGGGGCGCCTGGAGGGCTGCAGAGCTCTTTCTCTCTGTGTAAAGGTATATTTAACATCCCGCACATGCAAGAGTGTTCACAATAGCAACCTCTAAGATTTGGATCTGGGTTGTTCAAATCCTCCAGTTTCTAAAGTTTGCCAGTTTAAGTGGAATGGACACACTCTTTGAAGACCTTGCATCCTAACCAGAAGGGAGTGACCACCTCCATCCCAGACTTTCCACTCTCCAGGACGGGACGGATAGTGGAGCACAGGCCTTGGGCAGCCGTTTTCTACTCTCCACCATCTCCTCTGCCCCTCTTAGCCAGCGTCATCCATTTTACTCTACGTAGGACTTTGGACATGGTTGGTGGCTCTGTCTGTGACACTGCTACATGTCTAACTGGACCGTGATGGCCTCAGGCAAACCCTAACACCAAGGAGGGAGAAGCTCCCAGGAACTGGGGGTGGAGATCAGTGATGGCAAGAGGAGAAGCACAGGAGAGCAGCAAGCCCACAGCACCTTCGCCGCAAAGAGGGAGGCAGCAGCCCGCCCCCTTTCTTGCCAGGGCAGGGCTGTGAGATCCCAGCCACACTGTCTCCTGCAGACAGGTGGACCTTCCCACGTCTTCCCTGGGAAGATGCAGTCTCTGCAAAATTACCTGAACTCAAGTCTAGTGGAATCCATAACTAAGTTCTTATCAATCTGGTGAATTATTTTTGACCTCCTGCCTCTTTTGATCATATCAATGGATAGTGTTTCCAAGACTCTGACTGCCTAAGATCAAGACAGCCCGGAAGTGTGTGCTCCCACTTAAAGGGCACGACGTAGAGGTGTATGACACACCTTTTGGGTGCAGGACACAACTACAAGATGGACTCTACCTCACAAATACAAATATTGTGACCTGGTTGTTTCTACCCTCACATTAACCTGAAATAAACACACACACACACAAAAAAGACAGCCCATGGGCGGTGCCTATGGCTCAGAGGAGTAGGCGCCAGCCCCATATGCCAGAGGTGGTGGGTTCAAACCCAGCCCCAGCCAGAAACTGCAAAAAACAAACAAAAAAAAAAGACAGCCCAGAAGGTTTCTGCCTGCCCACGATATGCTTATCCAGAGTCAGGGGAGAAAGCTCCAGTTACTGGCCCAAAGGTATTAGCTGACCTCAGCACGGCTGACCTCAACACGGCTGCGCCAATCACTTACAGAATGTCTTTGCTAAAAATCAAACAAGAAAAACACCACAGCCACCCTTATGGTTTCTGTGTGTCCTCAGGGAGCATTATTATTCCTGGAGAATGAAATGGGCCATTCCACTTGTTCTTCTCCAAGCATTTCCCAAAATATATTGTATTTCATGGCTGGCAGCTTATAATCCTCCATCCCGGAAAAATCTGCAAATCCACACGCTTGAGCCTTCTCACACTTCTAACATCCAGGGTCACCACGGCTTCTTAATTCACCCTCACTAGAACTGTGATCCGAGGGACCCCGAAATTGGTATTAATTATCTATGGACACAGTGAATACCACAGGGAAGAAACTGGAGCTGAGGCAGGACTTTGGTTTCCACCCTAGATCTGACACTTGGAAGGTGACCCCTGGAATGTCACTTTGCCTGTGAAATGTGTGTAGCAGAATGGCGGGACACGGGTTACTCTACCTGCTCTCAGTGGTCTCCTGAGCAGCCACGTGGACAAGGGACAGATAGACTGTGGCCTCACTCTTACGGGAGTCTCAAGTCTGCAGACGGACCCCACTCAGCCTCTGGAGTCCCAAACTCCAAGCCCTGCACACCCAGAGGGGAAATGCCAGCCCTGTTCTTGGTCCCCCCAACACCCAGGTGGCCACTCCCTCATGTCTGATGAAGATGGCTTGAGGGAGTTTGTGGTTCCTTTAATAGCAATGGCACCTAAACTCGAGGTGATCTCAGGTCCCAGTAAATCAGCATAATCCCAGCTAATGTCCAGGTATTACCTGGCTCTCTCTCAACTATGCCCTGATCTAGTTGACAAGGTAGAGGGTCAGGCCAGCGCTCGGACCCTCGGCCCATCCTCCACTCCACACAAAATCAGCAGAGATAGGGTGTGTGAAAGATTTCTGAAAACTATGGGCTGTCACATCTAAGTTCACACTATTTAGAGCTAATAACAAAGGGCTTCGGTCAGATAAGAAATCAACCAACACTGCTGAAGAAGAGAATGTTGTGTTTAAGGGGCCTGGAACACACGGGTTCTCTGAGTTAATATGGGTGCTCACTCAGTATTGTATCTCATTATTTCCCAGCCTAATTGGTCCCTGTGGAGCTCGAAACGTTTTTAAACAGGACGTTTAAAACATTTTTAAACACATTTTATATTTCAAAAACAAATAAGTAAACAATTCACAAGGCAAAGAAAAGTTATACCATTATATAAACACTTGAATAGTTGTATAATTTATCTTTTACTTGAAATATACGTATGTATACATATATGTAGACTTATTTGTTGACGACTGAAATATCAAGCAACTTAACTGTCAATAGTTAAAATGTTAAACAAAGTCCACAAGTGGGTTTTGCTGCCCTGCACTGGCATGGCCAGGACACCACATATGACACCTCTTTTCTAACTCTGTCTGTGGCAGTGGTCAGAGGCTGTGCCCAAGCTCAAGGCTGACCTCGGGCTACTTCACCCTGAGTCAAAGGAGGAGTCCTCAGTCTGACATCTGTCCTCGCTGCACGAGACGCAGGAGTGGTGCCCATCAGGGTGAAAGGACGAGGTGTGGTAGAACATAAATGTCACTCAACTCCATGGACGAGATCACACAAAGAAAACTCTGGAGAAGATTCACAGGACCCCACATAAAGCAAGCCACAGTGCCACAGACAGAGGGATGGCTAAATTCTGGCACGAAAAACTCACCTTCAAACCCAGGAATGGTTTCCGGCACTAGGCAGGGACACAGAGCTCCCCTCAGGCCCTATCCAGAGAGGGAGAAGGTTAGATCCTGAGGCCGAGAGACAGAATTCTCTTTAACATAAGATGCTGGTAAAACCTTACTTGTGGCGTATGGCAGGATGTGGCGGACGCAGACCCACGAGTGCTGGTGCTGCTCAGCTTGGCACAATCATGTCAAGCTGAAAAACCACGACAGAGAGAAGTTTCTGAGCTCTGAACAGGGAGGCGTGCAGGGCTGTGCGAGACCCTGGGGGAATGGGTGAAATCCTCCTGTGAGTGGTACACTTCCCACAAAACGCTCTTAACACTGTGAAAGAACAACACTCGTGTGACAAAAAGCCAGTGTGATGACAGTGAAGGGGAGCCCAGGGGCAAGCTGTGCCGTGCGCCTCTGCACAGGAGACCAGAGAATGTGGTTAACAGAACTGACCTTCCCAGTCGGCGGCCTCCTCCCAGGGCAATGTCAGACAGGGGCAGGAGGGGCCTGTCCCACTCTCCGTCCACATGTCCATCCAGTTCCAGAGTCCAGGACCGCTGCTCTAATTGGTCTTCTGTGGCACCAGCCTGTCACTGGATGCATCAGATTGGAGGGTTTGGAATGTAGATCATACAAAATAAGGCACCAAATACTTTTTCAGCAGGTAAGATAAAATCTCCATCACGATGACTTTAAGTGATAGTCAGGTGAACTGTGTCTCTTTTGAATTAACTAAATGTTTCCCACTTGATTAGGAACCCGACCTAGAACAAAGCAGTTGATTAAACGTAAAAAGTATAAACTGTGTTTAAATATCACAGGTCATTTCACTTAGGAGACCTCAACTTGATCATGAGGAAAAATTACCTTTCCTTTCTGCCAAAAGGAATGTGTGTGAACAGCCCAGTGAGCGTGATACAGGGAGGATGGCCTCCGTGGCTGCTGGTCCGGCGGCCAGCTGTGGCAGGGCAGGAGAGCAAACTAACAGGACATTCACTGAGATTTGTTTGCAGGGAAACATCCCGACCCAATGCAAACAGAATCACAAGACAGACACCTGAGTCCACCTAAGTGTTGCCTCCTTCAGAGTCCAGAGCAGGCGTGCACAGCGCTCTAGCCTCAGTCCGTGCTGGGAGGGGAAAGCTCTGCTTGGAGAAAGCCTGAGGCAATTCATCCGACTGACCACGGCAAAGCAGGACAAGGGTGGAGAGACCCTGAGGGCAGAGGTCAGGTGCTTTCTGTAAAGAGCAAGAAGGCAAATATTCCAGGCCCCTGGTCCTCCTCCCCCATTGCAGGAGGGAAGCATCTGCACCCCCACAAAGCACAGTGTGGCTGTGCCTGAAGGGGCTTTATTTCAAATGGGCAGCTCACTGGCCTGGATGGGCCAGGATGGGGTGTGGGGAGGAGGGAGAACACCCTGCATGTGGCCAAGCACACCCACTCCCAGGGCCTCTGCAGACTTACCAGCACCTGGGGCTGCTCCCAGGGCTTCTGAGAGTGTCTCCAAAAGCCCTGGGTATGGAACCCACAAGACACACCAGCAGTCAACACGAGCCCCTGGAGGCACACGAGGGTATGGCACAGTGCCTCTGTTCACGCACGTTATAGGTGAGGACAGGCTATTGCTGCCTGCCACTCTCAACAACCCCGGTCTCTGGTTGGTGCCCAGCACCAGGGCACGTCCAGCATTCCTCAACCCCACCACAACATCGCAAAGCCCTGCGGTGACCCCGATGTGGCCCCGCCTTGGAAAGCTGCTCCTTGTCCTCATGGATTAATTCAGGATTTCCTTGGAGACCCTGGATCAGCACCACCCATCAGTCTCTCTCCCTGGAACTCCAGACTCATGACCCCAACACATAAGCAGCATGTGAGTCTCCTTCCCACGTTCTTCAGTCTGTTCACACACATCAACCTGCAGGATGCCCAGGGGCTTGACTGCATCCTGCAGGGGACCACACAACAGGTGGCTCACTATTTCTTTTTAACTCTTTTCACACCAGTGATTTTGTTCAAAATCAGTGTCCATGCAGGTCACTCCCAACTATTCACATACAGGGAGGATCAGTGTCACAGGTCTTTCAGTAAAGTGATCCAAAGCTCCCTGGGAAAGACATCAGTGTGTACTGGGAGGAACACAGGCATCGGGATCCAGGGCATGCATCATCCAGTCTCCAGCATTTAAGCGCTGCAGGAAGACGGGAAGTGCCCTGTAGCCCAGAATTGGGATTCTTCATCTGCAAA
Source organism: Otolemur garnettii (assembly GCF_000181295.1). Classification (NCBI taxonomy): domain Eukaryota; kingdom Metazoa; phylum Chordata; class Mammalia; order Primates; family Galagidae; genus Otolemur; species Otolemur garnettii. Next base: position 4,962,001 of record NW_003852509.1, read on the forward strand.
CCTGAGACAACACGGCGGGACCTCCCCGGCTGCAGAGGTAGCCATACGTCCCCAGCACACATAAGCTCTGGACGGGCTGAGATCCTACTGAAGACCTGACACTGGAGTGCAGGCAGAGGAGGCTGGACCCTGGACGGTTGGCCTGAAGACATCCCTTCCTGCAGACAGAAGCCCCTTCCAGAGACCCGGCACCCTGACCACAGGGATCCCTCCCAGCACCAGCCAGGCAGCATTTGCTGTTGGGCATTTTTTGTCCCCAAAATGGTACAGAATCCTTTTCCTAAAACAGGATTCCCACAGAGTATTTTTGGTCTTCTATTTTAATTCCTGAAACAGAAGACCACACGGAGAAGTGGGGAGGGATGTAAGCTGGTCAGAGATAGAAGGAGGACAGGGGGTGCCCAAGGTCGGTGGTGAGTGAGAGCAGAGATTAAAGAGCAAAAGCTCTGGGGAGGAAACAGTGCAGCCCGATGTGCCCTGGCTGAGGACCCGACTGGGATGGAGCACTCTGGGCGGCTCCCCACGCAGCCCACAGTGAATGGCTGGGGGCCTGGCGCCAGCAAGCAAAGTCTGTGAAACAGTCCAAAGGCCACTTCTTCCCTTAAAGCCAAACATCTCAACTTGGGTCACTCCAAGAACCAGTGTTGAACTTAGAATGTGTTTAGGTATCTAACTCCACACACTGAGGAAGAGGAGAGAGGAACTTCCATGACCCAATGCACAAAGCCCAGGTAAGGAGCCCCTCCCGCCACCACCATTCCCGGTCTCCTGGTCACTCTGTGCATCAGAGCCAGGTCACCTGTCTGGGCTCACTGCAGAGGGTCCTGCCTACAGGTGACCCTGAGGAAAATAACCCCAGAACACATTATAGTTTAGCTGTTTTTTTGTTTAACTGGGGACTCAAAAACATAAAGTCTTTAAGACTCCCCAGGAATTAATTTCTGAAGGAAATGAAGCATTATGGCCAGAAATTGGAATTTTTCTGAGGTCCCTCAAATGACACCACTGATATGAGTGGTGATTGGCAAAGCCACACCCACTCAAACAGACCTGTTATAAATCCACACTGCCACAGGCATCATTAGCAGACAGGCGCTGGCGATCACCAGCATCCACACTCCCCAGACATCATTAGCAGACAGGAGCTGGAGATCACCAGCAAAATGGCCCAGCACCGAGTCCTCAGCCTGTGTGTGTATTTACAGGCATGTGTATGTGTACATATGTGTCTAAATAAACTGTGTTCGACCAATTAAAGATACTTTAAAACTACAGGTTTGCTGAATGTAAGTCTTTAGCTCAGTGATACTGACCACATGGCCACTGCAGCAAAGAAATCCTGTAAAGGTGTAAGAACTACCTGAAAACGCTCCTTGAGAAATGAATTATTCCATTCCTTTCCACGGTGTGGGATCAATATGCAAAAACAGCACCTTCCTGGCTTGTCAGGAAACTGATTTCAAACACAACCTCCTATGAAGGCATTTTGAAAAGACAAATGGGCCTTTGATGTTATTTCTCTGATTTAGATGATAATCTGCAGAATTATTACCTCTTGCCTTTGCAGAGTGCAAGACCTAACTCCTCAGTAAGAGAGCTGTGGCTGATTCGCACCCTGGGCAAGGTGAAAGGAAGGGGTTAAGTTTCTGGTTCTCTCTAAATTCCTAAAAGAATAGAAACCAACATTTCTGCTATGTCTAGGTCAAAGACTCCGCTTCCCACTGACACAAGATATAATTATCTCACTCCACGCCCACTACGTGTCATTTGAGCTGGAAAACGTCCAACACACAAAGCAAACACCCTTGCTTGAATTGAGAAATTCCGCTCCATCATTCACACTCAACAAAGTACACTAAAGGTCTGTTTCAGGGCATTAACCCTGAACAACAATCTAATTCAACCTCCTACAAAATAAAAAAAGAAAAGAAAATCTATTATTTGTTCCTTAGGTCAAATAAATCCTGCACAGTTCTCTCACAAGAACTTTAGGCATTTTCTAATAAATGGGATCTGGAAAGGTTCTGAGTGGGCCTTAATTAACAGGAAAGTAAACTCATTCTGCGGAAAGAGGGGGGATGAGAGTTGATGGGGAAGCAGAACTGTGAGGCTGATGGGTTCAAGGACCTTGGCAGGAGGCACGAACATGGGGACACTACACCACCAGGAACGCCCTCAGCCTGGCACCGGCTCTGTGAGTCCCACGTCTGGCTGCCCTGCACTGGGGCTTCCACCAAGCTGGTGATGTGTACAAGTCAAACTCTACAGACATGAAGAGACAGCAGGTTTCTTGAAGAGACAAGAGCAGATGGGCTACACCAGAGAGGTCTGTGACAAAGGGTCTGGGCTGAGATGTGGGCAGTGGGAACCTGACCCTGAGCCCTCAAGGGAACCCAGAGAGACACTGCCCAGTGGAAAGGGCTGTTGATTCCCACCTTTCCAGGCACCTGGTGGGAGGAGTGGTGGATGACGACAGGCTCCTGGTCCCCTGCTGGCTCTCTGGGAGGTCTGGACCAGGCAGAGCCACTGGGGGCAGGTGGAGCAGGGCACTGGCCCTCGCATAGCCAAGGACACACTACATCTTACAGTAGGGAGTAGCAACTCACTAACTTTGCTCAGGGAGCAACTGGCTTCCACTAACGAAGTCGTATTGCTTATACTGCTGTAAGCACTTCACAGGATTTTTAAATCAAGCTTTTATGCAAGTGTTAAGTTTTCCTTCCTGTGAGAACAGACACCTGAAATTATAATGCGTCAATAAGAAAATGTGATTTTAAATACAAATATTTGCTTTATCCCCTCATTAAGAAGATAATTAATTCTTTAAAAAAGAGGAGTTGTCTGTTACTAGAAGGCAGCCATCATTTTGTCAAAGTCATGGATGCAACTCACTATTCTAAGCTTCCTGGACATCACTGGACACTGCTTGTGATACAAATTAGCAAAAAAGAAAATGAAAATATTTTGACTTCTTGGCAAAAATTAAGGGCAACCCAAGTTTCAAAGGACCAATTTGGTCTTAGCAATTAATTTAATGCTTTTTAAATCAAAATCTAGACCTTGAATTTTCTAAACAGTTATTAACTTTGAATAAATTATACTCACAAGGCTAGATCAGGACCATTTTTGCTAACCAATTCGGATGAAACCTAGAAACACTTAAAACTTTATTCCAGTCTAGAGAATACATGTCCTTTTCAAGGATTAACCTGAAAGCATTGACTCACGGCCTCTAAAACTCCGGCAGTAGAGCGTGGAGGCTCCCAGAGGGAAGGCAGGTCCGCAGCAAGACTGCGCCTCGTCAGAAACCAAGCACCCTCCTCCGTATCTTCTCTTTTGAAATGCCCTTGCCATAAACATATGAGAAATATACATTTTTATGTCATTGGGCTCAAATTTAACCAAAAGCCTTTCCCTGCAATCAGGAAGAATTTTAGTTAGGGCATGAAATACACTTCACCCCGTGACCAAATCAGCCACTTTCCTACGTAACTGCTGGGAGATATTTCTACCAGTGACTCCACCAAAGGGTGTCATGGAAACCCCACCCCAAATCCCAGGGAGAAGACCACCACCAGCAGGTGTGCAGCAGCTCCAGGAGCAGTGTGGCTTCAGGCGGATCAGTGAGTCTAACGCCCTTAGGCACAGAATTTAATAGAAGGAACATTTTTCCCTGCTGAGATGGAAACAAGTTAGCTGATCTTGTCTAGGACTGAGGTGTCTCCTAAAAGGAATCACAATCTGCTAACCCAAAAAGACAGCAGGAAAATAAGCCTTTCTCTCTTGCTCTTCATCCCGCCAAGTTTATCAAGAGAAAGAGAGAAAGGAGATTATCTCCTTATCTCTTTATGTCTCTTGATGCCCTTGACAATCATGCCCATCCCCACCTGGGGCCAGGGACCTCTGACTGCTGGATCATATTTACATTTTGCTACAGCTGAGGACACAAAACATCTCAACAGCATTTTGACAGGACAACAATTCAGGTGCAAGTCTATCAAAGGAGGGCAGAGCCCAAGGGACACCGGGGTCAGTCCCTGGTGCAATGTTAAGCTGGCATCAGAGAGAGACTCTACACTCACTGGAACATGCTCATCTCTAGAAAGACGAAAAGAGGTCAGCAGTTAGTCCAAAGTCACGCTGGCTGGGGGCTTGGCTGTGAGTTGTGAGTGTGCTGAGACTCCCCCCTCAGTTCCACCAGAGAGTCTAAACTCCGAGCTGGGGGCCAAGGGTGAGTCCAGAACTTGGGGGAGTCACCCAGCCTCGGTGAAGTCTCACAGCAAGTCAAACTGAGCTGCACCAGCACGCACGACCTAGAGCTCACGGACTCTATGCAGCAAGTAACGATGCTCTCAACATGCAAATCAGACAAATAATAAAATGTCACTTCAGCTTATCAAATTTATGGAGATGTAAGACAAAATTTAAACAGCCAAATGCTGGTTAAACTACTAGGAAGGTTTCTCTAGTGTTGCCAGAGGCAACATAAACCTGTGTAGTCCCTGGGGAGAGCAGTGAGTGAGGAAGTATCAATAGCTTCAAACAGTCACATTCTTTGAGCCAGTATTTCCACGTCCATGGAGATTTTAATTTTTACAGAAAAAGCTCTAGGAAATTAAATTTTTGTTTTAATATTACAAAAGCAAAAAATTTGGAAACAATCTAAATGTCAGTTCTGTTCTAAGGTGTGCCAGGCATCATCATGGGAACACAACAAAATTGGTACAAAAATAATTCAAATAAATATATTCGTAGTACTAGAAGAATTTAAAATTTAGGGAGGGGACATGCCAAAATAAAAACATAATTTTCCATAAAACATGATAACAAAAATACACGTAAGAAAAGTTTACATGATGTGTGGCATCATCTCATGACTCAACAGCATCTAATCATTAGCTCATTGGTTCCCACTCAGAACCCAGCCATCGTGTGGGGCGCTGAGTCCCTGGGTAGGTCCCATGAGAAGAATCTAGGCCCCCAGGCAACAGCCGTGGACATGCTGCCAGCTGTAGCTGGCTCCAGCCATCCTCAGGGGTGACCCCCCCAATGGCTCTGCCTGGCCAACACCACCACAGAGCAGAAGAGCCGCCCAGCTGAGCCACGTCACCCTTGGTCACCAGAAATGATAAATGGTGTTTAGTGTTATTGTCTCAGCCCCTACGTTCTGAGGTGGTTTATAAGGTACCAACAATCAAAACAGATAGACTTGTTAGAAAACTATTTGCCCAAAGAAGTACTCATCCACTCGTGGATGCTTCAGTCTTGTGCCTGTGGCATCTGGCACCTGTCGCAGGATTTGCTCTGCATGTTCTGATGCCCTCCAGGCAGTTTCCTTTGCTGGCCACTCTGCCCTCATTAAAGAATTCCTGACTTCCTGAATTTAGTGCAGTTTACTCTGCTGTCCTCTTCCTTTCACAAGTGGTGACTGACCTGGGAAGCAGGGGACACTGCCACCAACTATGGGGCCCAGCACCATGGCCACCCACAACCTTGGATACCGCTTGCCACCTGGATGGGCAACCAGACACACTCATGAGCTGCCCTGCCTGTGGCTGTTCCAGGTGCCCAGCTTAGTGCCATGTACACAATAGTCATTCCATAAACAACTGATGGATCATATTTCATTGAATATTTTCTCTATTAAAATCTGGTCATCTTTTAAAGCTTAGAGCATTTTAAATAGCAAATCATTCATTTATCAAAGTTTTCTCATCAAATGTTGACTAAACAAGTTAAATGGGATTATCTCCATAAGATTTCTTTCTCTTTAATTATAGATGAGGTCATAGAACCAGGATGAACTATTGAAAACATTCTGCGAAAGCCAGCTGGGAAAGACAACACCTGCATCGCACTATCTTTGATCCAATGTGCTGACAAACAAATCCCCCAGTGTGTCTGCCAGCAGGAGTGAACCCCAGCCTTCCCCTTGTTAACTCCAAGGCCCAGCCGGTGTTTGGACTCCCAGCACCTGAGCGTCTCAGCCACAGACTGGGACAGAATAGCAGGTGACACCAGCAGGTGGGGGAGATTCAGAGCTTCTCATAAATACTTAGCGTGGTCCCTGGAACATGGTAACTGTCATTACTGGGTACTGCATAGGAAAATTAAAACCATTCAGAGAAGAGTCAATTTATTTTATTTACGTTACCTTTTTTTTAAGCTCAAATACACCCTTTGTACACCCACCACTTTCCAAACCAAGCCCTTTCTTGAGTCTAAGAGCAACTATACGGGATGATTTTCCCAACCTTTCAAAACAGTGTCTATAAAGTGATGAATCATAATATTTCTTTCTGGTTTCTTGGTTTTGAAGTAGTGACAAAAATTTAGTGGGAAATTTAAAGTGTATTTACTCGAGAGCATACAGAAAAGATAAATTGCTTGTTGCCAAACTCATGAGCCTTGGTAACTTTCAGAGTCTTGGTATTGTTCTGAATGACGCAGCTAACACAAATACAGTCTTTCCTCTGTACATAGTGTTGGTTCCAGGAGTCCCGGGAATACCGAAATCCAGGACATTCAAGTCCCAAAATCAGCCCTGCAGAACCCAAAGATGAGAAAAGTTGCCTGTCTGCATATGCAGGTTTTGTATCCCATAAATACCATACTTTCAACCTGAGTTTGCTTTAAAAAAATCAACATATAAATGGACCCCAAAAGTTCAAATCTGTGTTGTTCAAGGGTCAACTGTAGTGATGCTTCAGTTAACTCTAAAATATTACCTGTTTCACACTTTAAGACAATTCAGGTTTTTTCTGTCATGTTTCTATGACCTCCTTTAGAGACCTTATTACATTGACTCAATATCTTCATTACTGGTGTGCTTTAAAAGCAAAAGCATTTGCTTTGATCAGTAATGGTATTTTGCCATCAAAACATTTCAGGATGAAAATTTTGAGAGATTTTAAAAATTGTATCAAAGAGGATAAATATTAGAAATAAGCAAATTCATGGAAATAATATGAAATTATGTTCTTCAGAAAGTGCTCCAGAGGCTCCCAGGTGGAGACAGTGGAGAAAAGCTGAGTGGGGGAGAAGCAGTAAGAGCCAACCCCACCCCAAGAAAACAAACAAGCAGTAGGTGGACAAGACCAGGGCCCAGTTCAGGAGTAAACACTGACATCAGAAGAACAGGGGAGAGAAACAGCAACATGCCTTCGGCTCATGTCGACAGGATCTGCAAATCCCACTCCTGCTCCTGACTTTAAATGATTCAGTTGACAAGATGAGCAGCACTCCAAGACCACTGAGGAGAAGCTGAGGCGGGTCTGTGCTTGACCCACAGAGGGGACTACAGGAATCACTGGGATTTGATACTTTCTGACCCTCCACAGGACCAAGAGGGTGGCTGCTCTCTCTTTCCTTTCTTCCTCCCCACCCTCATCTATCGTTCTATCTACAAAAACCACAAAAGAGATACACTTCATCCAGAAAACGGCTGCTGAGAACGTCTGGATACCACTCTGCACCCACACTCTCTCGCCACCACCTCAGAGAGAGAGAATGAACATCACACCTGCACAGAAGACTCTGAGAGAAGAATTCATCCCACATCAATGCAAAAGCAAGAGTGGCCAGAGCACAGACAAGAGCAAAAGTGATAAGAGGCAACCAGGACAACAAAAATGCAGCAATAAAAAAATGGAACACTGTAGACAAAAACCAAATCTAGATGCAGCATAAAGAGCAGCCACCACCCCATCTGCTTTGCTCCAGAGAAAATCCTCAACAAGGACATTAATTCAATGCAGCAAGAACTCAAACATAAAATAAAAGAACATACAAAAAAATGGAAATGGGAGAGGAAAGAAACTAAACTGAATGTTAAAGCAGCACAAAACCAGCAAATAATCAGGACCCGTAGCAACCAAAACAGATATATATTAAAAAAGATTCTTGACATAGAAGATTTGAAATTATCACACTGAATTCAACAAGGGAAACATAAGATCAGAAAAGTTACAGGAAAGGTAATAGGATAGAAAAAGTGACTCCACCAGAAAGCTAGCAGGTATGGCTGAAGAAGAGAATGCAACAAATGATATCAAGATAAAAACAAGAACAAGCTGGAGATAAAATAACTCCAAAGACATAATAGGAGAAGGTAGCTCTTTTCATGAAGGATTAAAACCACCATTTGAAAGGATATACTGTATTCTACAATGTGCAGAGAATTGCTAATATCAAGAAATATCCTGATTATGTAATCAAGCTTAATTTTTTTTGAAAAGTTATTAATTATGTAGGCATGAAGGGGAGGATGAAATAAACCTGCTATGACGTATCTCTGGAGAAACACTTACTCCAGAAGTTCCAAAGGTCAAAATGATCCATGCATATTATACCCAGCTAACCTATCCTTCAAAGACAAAAGAGGCTATAGGTGATTCTCAAATGTGGCCAACCCAGGACACAGAAACCTATGACTTTTACTGGATAGAGGTACAACTTCATGGTAACTCCCAGGGCCCAAAAAGGTAAATGGAAAATCCATGGTTTGAGGATTACTATTACAAAGACAATGGAACAGTATATTCAGAGCTGCAAAGAAAAGAAAACGTGTGACCCTAGAACTTAAGAATGGCCAGATTTTCCTTAGAGCATGAGAGCAAAAGACAGCCATTCTCTTCCAGGAAGAAATCAACACACATGGCTCATGCCAAAAAGATCCACTTAATAAAATTATCCAACTAAGAGATCAAAATAGAAGACGGAAAAGCCACAATAAAAGAGCAGTGGTGAGCCCTGAACCTGTGTAACTGCCTAAGGTGAAATAACCCTCTGAAGGGCTTGGTTATGCAGTACAGATGGAGCAGACCTGCCTCGCAGCCTCACACAGGTGTGGTTTGCATGCCATGTATGTGTGTGCACGTGTGTATATATGCACATACATTAAAATTTCTGTGGTAGAAGACAGAATGCATGAGAGAATGTAGAGGTAGTTCTCTCATTTTTTAAACTTTCTTTATACTTCTTTTTCAGTGTTTCTTTATTCTTAGAAGGCCTTTTAAAGGATTTTGTTTACTAGGATAAAGAAGTATTTGTGTGAAGCATAGCAATGGCTTTCATTTTAAGGCAATATTTTATTAAAACATTAAAATCAAATTAATCAAATATAGTCACTTTTTATATTTCTGGTCTAAGAGGGGTTCCAAAGAGAAATTCTGGAAATGAATTTCTGCCAACTAGTGTTAACTCATGGGAAAGTGATGAATCTGTCTGTAAGTCCTAGGATACTTTTCCAAAAGAAATAGTACGTTAATGCTGAGAGACCCCACACCTCTTCATCTCATTATAAACTACTCTGGCAATCACCACGGGGTGGGGAAATGAACACCAAAGTAAATGATGCTGATATGGACTATAGTTGACTTGCGGAGAGTCACTACCATGGGATCCTTTTTTTTTTTTTATTATTAAATGATAGCTCTATACATTAATACAAACAGGGCAAGCCAGGTTCTTTTCAGAAAACTGTTTAACTAACAAAACCTGTACAGATCCACCTGTACTTACGGCTGATAACACAGCTAGGGAACTCACTGGGAACAGATGCGTTCACATTCATAGAGGGAGCTTCGTCACGTGGGCACAGCCTGTGTCCTCACAGAATGCTCCAGCAGCCTCCAGAACATGGGCTTTAGGAGCTGTTGCTTAGAGCACACCCCTGAGGAAGCAGGATCCAGGCCTCAGTCAGACCGTTTCTTTTCTGTTACTGAGAAGAGCTCTGTACTCTCCAAAACAACATGAACATCCCCCCCAAAAGCCACGTGAAGCATCGTGGGGAACTCAGTCACCGCGTCCATCTTATAATCAAAGAAAAGATGGCATTCTGGCCAGGGACCTGCCCACCTTTGCCAGTGCTCTATGGACTCAGGGGTCAGAGGAACATGCGGAGAGGGTCCCTGGGGCCTGAAGAGTTCAGACAAGGATTCCAGAACCTTCCTCAAGGGGTTATGGGTTAGTTTCCTCCTGTATGTAGTTACAGATAATCAGCTGACACTATTACAACCTGGGGACGGGAGGGAATGTCCTACCCCGGCTGCAGCAGGAGAAAACAATCTCCTCTTATGGACTTCCCTTTGCCTCTTGGGTCCTCTCGCCCACGTTGATGTCATGACTGGCCCTCCAGCCAGACACACGCAGGGCGCTGCTCTCCACCGTGTTTCCACACACTGAAAACAGCACCGACAGTTCCTCCTGTGGCATCGGGAAACCAGGCTGCCCGAGTTTACGGCCACCACTCACTTTTCATAAAGGTGATTCAAAGTTTTGTAGTATTTTTCTAAGTAAAACCATAACTGCTTGTAAATAGCCAATGTGGAATCATTTCTGATTCTGTATTAGCCATCTCAGATCCAGAACAGGAATAAGAGCAAGCCATTCCTTTAGGGGATGTGGGACTACTTCTAGAACTAAAGCAGTGCACAGTTAGCATTGGTGTCACAAATTTTATTTGAAAAAGTTATGCATATATGAGGTAGAAACCCTAAAATGCCACAGTGCAAACTATACACCAAAAACTATTAACTAAATTGCGATGAGCCTTCATTTTGGATTATGGGGAATATAAATCATTGTTCATTGGAAACATCTTTCAAAAAATTTAATTACATAATTGCTATAACATTTCACTGACCCTCAAAAAAATGTTTCTCGCAGGGTGGCGCCTGTGGCTCAAAGGAGTAGGGTGCTGGCCCCATATGCTAGAGATGGCAGGTTCAAACCCAGCCCAGGCCAAAAACTGAAAAAAAAAAAAATGTTTCTAACAAACAATTGCAGAATAATCTTTACTTAAGAAAAAAAACCGGATGCATCACGAAAGCAAGAACATGGATCACATTGCAGTTCACTTTGCAATCCCAACCCTGCTCCTACAAAAACAGTTGTATTTATAAAGTAGAATCTCACTGTTTTTCATATTCTCCAATGAAAGCATGTCTGAACTCTAAGACAACAAAAATAAGTTTATATATTATTCTTCACTGACTCAATTGTTTACAGACCTGCTTATGGACTTTGAGATTATTAACCTGAGCAGACAGCATTAGACTCTATTTCAGGACCTTGAGTGGAAAGTTAACAAATAATGTATTTCAGGTACTAAATATGTGCTCAACCCGTGCGAAACTGGGATGGAAACAATACCACCCTTGTCTGATTTTCTTTAGATGTTCCATTTCCTAAGTCATTAAAGCAAAATACACTTGAATGCAGAATTAACTGGCAGTCTGCAAACTGAAATAGAAAGGCTTTTTCGGTCTGTTGTTATATTTAACTTGAGTCGCACTTTGGGGAGTTGCTGCAGCACAGTAGTGAGTTACACAGGGCCGCACCCACCCTGGAGCCCCCACTGTGGGTCCAGGCACCTCTCACAGAATGGGAGCTCCAGCCCACATGTGTGGCTACACCTGGAATGGCAGGGACGACATGCCCATCCACAGTCCTCTCACACTAGTGGGAACCAGGCAGCAGCAGGGGCAGAATCAGAGAAGACAGATGCTACCAGCCAGGAGGATCAGAAAAACTCCCCAAGACAACTATTATTAAAAATCTCTTCCAGGAGTCTTGACTCTGTCTTTGGGGTTCTCCAAGTATACGATCATATTGTCATCACAGAGCAAGAGTTTGACCTCCTCCACTCCCACCTAGATGCCCTCTACTTCCTTCTCTTGCCTGATTGTATTGGCAAGAACTTCCAGCAATATGTTGAATAGTAGTGGTGACAGAGGACAACCTTGTCTGGTTCCAGTTCTAAGTGGAAAAGTTTTCAGTTTTACTCCATTCAGTATGATATTAGCTGTGGGCTTGTCATAGATGGCTTCAATCAGTTTAAGAAATGTGGCACACCTGTGCCTATATTCTTAAGTGTTCTAATTAGAAAAGGATGCTGAATTTTATCAAATGCTTTTTCTGAATCTATTGAGAGGATCATATGGTCTTTGTTTTTGCTTCTATTGATAGGGTAAATTAAGTTTATGGACTTGGCTATGATGAACTATGTTATGGTATATTAAACCAGCCTTGCATCCCTGGGATGAAACAATAAAAATCCTCAAAGAAAGCATGGTGAAAACACTTAAAGATATCATCCTGGGGGAAAAGTTTATGAAGAAGACATCAGTGGTAATTGCAACAACAAAAATAAACAAATGGGCTTAATTAAACTGAAAAGTTTCTCTACAGCAAGGAAAAAACAACCAAAGCAAATAGACAACCTTCAGAATGGGAAAAGATATTTGCATGTTATCTATTGGACAAAAGCTTGATAACTAGAATCCACAGAGAACTCAAATTAACCAACAACAAAAAAAGCCAACAATCCCATATATCACTGGGCAAGAGACATGAATAGAACCTTCCCCAAAGAAGATGGACAAATGGCTAACAAACATATAAAAAAATGCTCATTGTCCCTAATCATCAAAGAAATGCAAATCAAAACCACCCTGAGATATCACCTAACCCAGTGAGAATGGCCCACAAAGTCTCAAAGCTGCAGATGCTGGCATGGATGTGGAGAGAAGGGAACACTTTTACACTGCTGATGGGACTGCAAATTAATACAACCTTTTTGGAAGGAAGTATGGAGAATCATCAAAGAAGTCAAATCAGACCTCCCATTTGATCCTGCAATCCCATTACTGGGCATCTACACAGAAGGGAAAAAAATCCTTTTATCATAAGGACATTTGCACTAGACTGTTTATTGCAGCTCAATTTACAATCACCAAAATGTGGAAACAACCCAAATGCCCACCAACCCAGGAATGGATTAACAAGCTGTGGTATATGTATACCATGGAATACTATTCAGCCATTAAAAAGATGGAGATTTTATATCTTTTGTATTAATCTAGATGGAGTTGTAACACATTCTCCTTAGTAAAGCATCACAAGAGTGGAGAAGCAAGAATCCAATGTACTCGATTCTAATACGAAGACAGTAGATAAACTAATACCAGGGGTGGGATAGAGGGATGAGGGAGTGAGCAGAGGGAGGAGGGAGGGGTGGGGGTCACAGTGTATGGCACACCTCTTGAGGTCAGGACACAATTATAAGAGGGACTTTATCTAATAAATGGGTTAAGAATTAGGTTATACTAATAACCTAATTCTTTTTACCCTCAATGAATCCCAAATAATAATGAAAAAAACCCCACAAGAATAATCCAAATAAATAAATAAAATAAAAATCTCTATGGAAAATTAGGTTAAAATGATTCCTACCGATCTCCCCAAATCTCACTGCTAATGACATTGCAGTTCAGCAGTGATTTCTGATACAAAAACATCAGCTTCACCCTGAAACAGGACAGTGCTGTCCCCATGATACCAAGCCCAAGAGCACAGAGCCTGCCCCCAGCTGTGTCCCCAAGGAGAAAGTCACCAGTCAGATCTGCTGCTCAGGGCCATGGGCACATTAAGTCATCACCACAGGCCCCAGAAAGACCCTCAACCAATAGCAAAGAAACAAACAAAAAAACACCATTCAGTGTTTCATGTTCTTGCTTTTCCCAATGTTTGTGTTAAGTGGTGCACATTTTCTAAGTGTGCAATATCTTTGCTTCCTTGGTGTTTTCATTAGGGAATAGTTTATGGCACAAGAATGGAAACCACAGGAGTGGCAGACTTGCAGCATAACTCTAATGAGGCAAATATTGTTACAAAATTGTTACCGAAAACTGTTAATGAAATACAGGCCAAGCATAACCTCATCTGGAAATCCAGTATCTGAAATGCTCTAAAATCCAAAACTTCTTGATGAAGTCACAAGTGGAAAATTTCACACCTGACCTCAGGAGACGAGTTATGGTCAAAGCACAGTAAAAAAAAAACTTGTTCCATGTATAAAATTATTACAGGTAATGGTGTGAAATCACCCTGAGGTGGTATGCATAAAGTATATAAAAACACAGATGAATTTCAGGGTTAGACACAATCCCATCCTCAAGATATCTCATCATGAAAAAATCCAAAATCTGGAACACTTCTGGTCCCAAGCACTTTGGGTACGGAATACAGAATACATCCCCGTCCTGGTGAAGTATCACAGGAATGGAAAAGCAGGCATCCTACATACTCAATACTAATATGAAGCCAATGGACTAAGTCATACACACCCACAAGAGAAACTCAAAATTCAATTCAAGTTTGGGGAGGAGGTGGGGGAAGGGGAGGAGGAAGGGGCGGGTGTGCTCCCGCTCCGGGGGCACAGTGTGAGTGCACATGGCATACCTCTAGGTGCAGGACACAACAACAACAGGATCTTATCTAACAGATGCAGAGACTGTACCCTAATTCTACCCTCATATTAATTTGAAATTTTAAAAAACATACCCATTTCCCTTTGGGATTTATTTCCTGCTTGCAGGGTTAACAACATTGGGCTTCTTCCTGAAGCAGGGATGATACGGGCTAAGAACGTTTCCATCAGGGAAAGGCAAGGTCAGGGCCAAGTCTGAATAATTAGGCTTTAACTGTTTCACTCACTAACACACTGATGGCAGATTACCTCAAATCCGTATGTCAAGACAACACAATGACAATGAAAAATTCTGGGACGGCTACGGGACAACCCGTTTAGCCGACATTACTTCAAGTTCTCTTAGATCCCCTGGCTTGTCATCTTCAATCCTCCTTTCTGTCTTAGGTACCCCATTTAACGTCAAGTCGGGGGACAGGGTCTGTCTCTATTTCTCCCCTAGTATTGACAGCCCAAGCTCCATGTTCAACCAACAGTGTGATTCTTTTTTTTTTTTTTTGCAGTTTTTGGCCGGGGCTGGGTTTGAACCCGCCACCTCCGGCATATGGGGCCAGCGCCCTACTCCTTTGAGCCACAGGCACTGCCCAACAGTGTGATTCTTTTTCCACTCATTTTGCCAGTTCTGTAGGAATGAGGGAATGTTTCAGAAAATCTCATTAAGGAATGGTTTGCCTGGAGAAAGCAGGGTCCGTGGGGTGTAGCTCACAGCATCTGTCTGCAACGGACACAGACGCGGGGCCTCTGGCCGGGAAGGGGCTTGTGGTCCCCCCCGAGGCATCATTCCCTCCTTCCTCACTAGCAGGGTATTACAAGCCATTCTATTCTTGAATTTAGACCAGTTTGTTAGTTAATTGGTAGAAAATGTCTGCTTAAAAGAAAAAATGAGGTGATTCTCACAGATGTTTGGCATACTTTTTTTAAGTAACTAAAGAATCGTCCCCTAATTTATAATTTGGCACAATTGGGCATGATTATATCTAGTTTGCCTGCAGTGTCTGAGTTCATGTTTTGGAAACTTCTATCCTTGCTCACTATGGACCCTGCAGCTGTCACCTTCCCAGAGCATGTTTTTCCCAGTTTGTAAACCAACATGTCCAGCTGCCAACGTCCTCCTCAGCTGCCCCCTCCCCGGGAGGCTGTGCACAGAGCCGTCCTTCTCCCCATTGCTGAGACCAAACCTTCACAGGTCCATCTTGGACAGCGGCTGCGTCCTACAGACTGTGATCTGGCAGCCCCTGGAGCCCCCACTGCTCTGCACCCCTCATCCGAGTGCCTCCCTGACCCTTTCTCTCCACAACTGTCCCATGGAGCCTGCAGGTGCTATAAACTTCCCTTTCAGATCTCAGTGTCCAAGACAGCAAATACCATCTGTCTGTCGCTTAGGTAGGCCAGGAGACAAATCTGTTACATCTCAAAATACCCCAAATATCATAATTCTTCCTTCAAAATGCATCCAAGAGAAAGGACTTGCCCCTGGGCCTGAAAATAATTGGTTCTTTGGGGCAGACTAGCTAGAGCCACATTTTACACCAAGTTTCCACTAACCCAAGTCCGTGGTGATGTGGAGCAGGACAGCACGTTCCCTGGTGACGAGAGCATCACTCCTGTGATATGAGAAATAGTGGAATTCAGCAAGGACCTTTTTCTTGAATTTCATGAGTGTTTTATAATTCTGTAACTTCTCTCTCCCCAGGTACATGTCAGATAGGTGTGACTGAGAACGATGTCCCTCCCTCATCCTGGTGACAGCACATTTTTAGCAACAGGATAAAGTGACAGGCCATTACGTTTGCTCTCCACTGGGTTCAAGTGCTCCATTTCTTTACTCATGGGATAGAAATTCACTGGGATTCACATCAGTCTTAGCGTCTATTTTCCTAACTATTTGGGTATCAGTATATTTAATGTTTTAATCTCCACTGGCTTAATGTTTTTATTATTTTGTCATTATACTCCCATTAGAAGAGATTCTAGTTGCCATTATGATCCGTTGTGCAGTCGCTGTGACTGCTTTTCAGGAATTTCAATGATGTTGAGCTCATCTAGATTCGAGAGCAGCCGTCACCCCCAGATTTAGAATCTTAACGACCGGAGCTGAAGATGCAGGCTGCTAACACGTGTCCACAGCCTGCTGCCAGGGCCCCAAGCTCCCTAACAGGACCTGACCCTATCTCACCCTCACCTGCAAACTCTTCACTGATGGGGGACAGGCTGCATTTATGTCTATAATAAAAGGTCTTACACAGTTTTGACTGTTAGCACTTGGGATCAGCATTACCTTTGTCTTGGAGTGCTGAAAGGAACCTGGTTCTGTCAAGTACATCAAAAAGTAAGCTGTTTGCAAAGGTTTTTTTGACTTTGGGGAAATAATCATCTCACCTTTGCAATATCTTACCAAAGTATACACACCAAGCCACAGCAAAGAGCCCCAGACACCCCTCCCTGCAGCAGCACCGGTGAGACCCAACAGACTCTTAGAAACAGTCCATAAAGGACAAAATGTCCTAACTGACCATGTTTTGCAAATCAGGCAGTTTACAGAGTTTACTAGATATTAATTAAAGTGTTTATCCTATGACAATGCCTCAAAAATGCCCACAAGGAGACCTAAGTTCAAACGTACCCACCCAACACTAACAGCAACAATTTGAAAAAGAGCTCTGAGTGCATCTTATCATAGAAAGACACTGGCTATATCAGAAGGTGTTGTGTCATGGGTGTCCCTAACCTGGAGTTCTGACCTGCCTCACGCTGCCGTGTGCCCCCTCTAAAAACTAAGCCACCCACGCTCCCACCGACATGCAAGATCAGTGACCTGCCAGACCAGAGGCGCCTGTGGACCTCAGCACGACTACGGGAACCGAACGTGGGAGGTTTGTCCAGGGGGAGGGACAGTATGTTTCCTCAATGTCTGGAGCTGGGCTGGGTCCAGAGCAAACCAGTGGGGGAGCCGCTGCCCACGTCTGCTCCTGTTTACAGAGGCACCTGCAAAGCTCTGAGCAGAAGGGGGAGGGACAAAGGTGAAGAAAGGCACAAAGCTGCCCTCTGACAACTGAGGTCAAGTTTTGGACAAACAAGTCATCAGTAAGTCATGAATTTTTAATAGCTTTATTAAAAAACAATTAGGGAGGGTAAAAGCCAGGATCGCACCTATGGAACATATGAGGAGGGTACAAGTCAAATCTGTGAAATGTAGAACATAGATGTTTTGGCACAATCATCAAGTAAATGAGGTGAAAGCTATGTTGATTGGTTAAATGTAATCACGTTAGACTGTATCAAAAAATCAGCACATTGTACCTCACATATGCATGAGTGTATCCATGATCTATGTGTATATGACTTAATAAAAAAAAAAACAATTAGCTAACTATACAATTCACCCATCATCCACTTTAAATGGATAATTCCAAATATTAATCCCCTGTTGGATGTATAGTTTGCCAACATTTTCTTCCATTGTGCAGATTCTTCATTCTGTTGATCATGTCTTATGCTGCGCAGAAGGTTTTTAGTTTAATTAAGCTCATTTGTCTATCTTTGTTTTTGTTGCTTGTGCCTTTGAGGTCTTAGACATGAATTCTTTGCCTAAACTCATATCCAGAAGAGTTTTTCCTAAGTTTCCTTCCAGTATTTTTTAAAGTTTCAGGTCTTAAATTTAATCCTTTAATCCAGCTTGAGTTGATTTTTGTTCAGTGGTGAGAGACAGGGGTCCAGTTTCATTCTTCTGCCTGTGATCATCCAGTTTTCCTAACCATCTATTTCAGGCATCCTCAAACTAGGGCCCGCAGGCCACATGCAGCCCACCTAGGACATTTATCTGGCCCGCTGGGTGTTTTTGCTGCCGCTGCCTGTCCCACTTAGCAGCCGACGTGTCCTGGGGCCTGCAGTCTGGCCTTCCAATGGACTGAGGGACAGTGAACTGGCCCCCTGTTTAAAAAGTTTGAGGACCCCTGATCTATTGAAAAGGGCTTCCCAGGGTATGTTATCAACTTTGTCAAAAACCAGTTGGTTGTTAAGTATGTGGTTTTATCTCCGGGTTCTCTATTTTACTCCACTGACCTGTGTGTCTATTTTTATGCTGGCAATACACTGTTTTAGCTACCATGGCTTTGTGGTATAATTTGAAGTCAGGCAATGAGGCCACCAATATTTTTGTTGTTTTGATTCATTTCTCCAGATTGCTTTGGCTATTCTGGCTGGGTTTTGGTTCCATCTGGACTTTAGAATTGTTTTTCTAATTCTGTGAAAAATAATACTGGTATTTTGATAGGGATTGCATCGAACCTGTAGATTGCTTTGGGTAGTATGGTCATTTTAACCATGTTGATTCTTTGGCTCCATGAGCATGGGGTGCTACAGCTGCCCCTTGCTCTCAGCTCTCCCTGAACACAGGGCCCCAGCAGAGGCTCCTGTGACAGCCTCTTCCCCAGCAACAGACCTGTTCTTGGAAACATGGAGTTCTCACTCTTACTGCTGACACCTCCAGTGCCTTCTAGACAGCTGTGAAGAGCCAGACTGGCCTGTGACAGACACCCACAGATCCTCTCAACAAATCTGAAAGAGCAGATCCACAGGGCCGAGCCAGGGGGAGCAGGAGTGTGGGGTGTGTTGAGCGTGGCTGCAGCAGGATGCAGAGAACCACTCCACAGTGACTGGAGCAAAAACTGCCCATGACTGGAGGCTTAGGAAGACTTTGCTCCAGGTGCACTCGGCTCCTGTCAGCCCACAGCCACAGTCAAATGCTCTGTGTTGGATGCCCCGGGGCTAGGGTCCCATCTGCCCCTGCCTGTGGACACTCCCTGCAGAATCAGGATGTCTCACACTCCAGAGACGATCCTGCCCCACTCTGTCGGACGCTATTGGCCGGCGTGAACACTCCCCAGTGGCATTCCTTTGCCACAAAGGACCAGTTCCGCTTTGCCCTCCTGAGGCATGAAGGCTCTGCTGGGAGCAGGTGCTCCCAGAATGGCCAGGCCACCACACAAGCCCATGGGGTCAGAGGTTCTCTGATACTTCAACTTCAGAGCCAGATGACTTGCAAAAGCAGACTAATGACCCTGGGTCAGGCAGAACAAAAGTGAATTATGAAGACCAAATGGAACTGATGGGGGTAATTTAATCCTGTTGAATGCACCGCTTCCCCAGTCATCTGAGGGAATCTCTTACTCCTCCATCTACTTTTAACCTTCAATCTAAAATGTAACGCTGCAACTAACCCCTCAGAACTCCGTGAAAATGCCCCATGAAAAATCTCAATGCAGAATGTAAGATAACCACCATCAGGATGACTCTGCTGATCAGAATGAAAAGAAATGCTTTTACAAATATTAAGCGCAAAAGTCACCTTAACGTGTACATCTAAATTGTATTCATTCCAGCTGGTATGGGTCTCTCAGCAATCTCACTATTACGGGGCTGGCAGTGCTGGTGGTGCATGTGATGATGTAGAGAAAAGACCCAGTCATCAAAGAGCACAGACACTGGGCCCCCCCCCCATCATGGGGACAGCTTAGTTATTTTTACAGTTTCAATAAAAACCTTCCCTTCTACAGGATAAACAAAAACTGGGGTCATATAAAATGTGTGATTATAGCACTGCCAAAATGTCAAAATTAATTTCCTTTTCCTTATTTCTCGAGTTTTGAAATAGTTCACAATTTTTTAATTGAATGAAAATAAGCATACTGTTATGTTAATTTAATTCTGACATCAATTATTAAGCAGAAATACATCCTCCCTGCCCCCCAAAGAAACAGCACCTGGAAAGGAAGTCCTTCTGGGACACAGAACCGGCACCCACGTTTTGGCTTAAGTTAAAACTTGCAGAGAGAAAAGAATGTCACTTCTGCAGAACAGTGACAAAGTGAGAGTCTTGGAAAAAGAATCACACCCTCTGTTATAGGTACAGTAGGCAAAATTTAGTAGAGTAAAATTGGATGGCTCTTGGTTCCAAGCCTAAAAAAAGTGATCAGATCGAGCTCCTTTGTCTCAGCAGATATTTCTGGCATGATTGAAGTGCTTAAAATATGACTTCAGATTTACAAAGGCACCTGGTAGAAGCAGTTAGCCCTTACGCTGTGGGGCTCTGCCTTCTCCTGACCACACACAGGGGTGAGCACATACCTCTGTGACCAGATCAGGGCAAACCCCACACGATATGCATGGCATCGAGGCAGAGGTTCACAGTGGCATGAGACACCAAACTAGCATCCCCATCAACATGGGACTCTGTTCAGAATCCCTTCTCCAAGTGAGAAACTACTGAAAAGGAATAAATCCAATGGCTGTACAGTGCTGTCAGAAATCGCTTGTATAAATGCAAGAGAAAAGGCCCCAGGCAGACAATGGTTTGACTCACAAATTTTTGACTTTATTAATGGCTTATTGGGTGCGTGAGTTGAGGTATACTCGGAGTTGTGTTAGTTCAACTTACAATTTTTCCACTTTACAATGGACTTATCGGGGTATCAAACGCCATTTTAAACTTACAATTTTTTTTTTTTTGTAAAAACAGAGTTGCACTTTGTCACCCTCGGTAGAGTGTCATCGCATCATAGCTCACAGCAACCTCCAGCTCTTGGGCTTAAGCGATTCTCTTGCCTCAGCCTCCCGAGTAGCTGGGACTACAGGCGCCTGCTACAATGCCCAGCTATTTTTTTTGGTTGCAGTTTTGCCGGGGCTGGGTTTGAACCTGCCACCCTCGGTATATGGGACTGGAGCCCTACTCACTGAGCCACAGGTGCCACCCAAATTACAATATTTTTGACTTAATGATGGGTTTATCAGGATGTAGCCCCAATGTAAGTGTGGGAGAGTCTGTAAAGTAAACCTGGGTTCAACTTCCAATACCTCCCAGATATGTAAATACCAGATTTGTAAACAACAAATTCAATTCATGGATCTTCCAAACACGCAGCAATACATGTGTTTTTATGATCAATAATAGTCATTAGAGAGATTAATGATCACAGAAAATATACTTTAGGAGTAATCACTGGAAACTTGGAAATAAGTAAAAAGGTGACTCCATCATCTTCTGATACACATGCCATGTGAGAAGCCACAGTGTGGGGGGGGGCACTGGGCCATCTTTGGAAATGTAACTTTGTTTGACTAACAAATTATTAGTTTTACTTGGCATTCTGAAAATGTGCTGTATTTGTTTTCTGAGACGCTTCCTGTGTGTCACAGAAAAGCCATCCCCATCTTAAAACACCGCACCAGTGACACGAGGTGATCTAGGTGCAGTTCTCAGGAAACTGTCATTTTTATGTATTATTTGAAGAATTAAAAGATTGAGAAAAACAAATGATAGTGAAGGTTTTTCTCAAAAGGCGTTTTTCTGTGAGTCTGTGTCCCTGCTAAGTTGTGTCACACTCAGCAAATAAACTTGGTCATATTTTTCTTCCTGATTTTTGGTAACATGTTATCAAGAAACTGCATCCGGAGGTCACAGAATTAATGTCAGCCAGGCATGAAATGAAAACCCAGCACTGCCTGCATTTGGAGGGCCTCCAGCTTGGGGCGGGGGGGATGGTAGGCAGGGGGCAGCTTTACTGGCCATCGCCAAGCGTCAAGCCCTGCACCTCAGACAGCAGACGGGGGCAGACACCAGACCACCAGCGTGGCAAGGATCTGTGCATGTGTGTGTGCGTGCGCGCACACACCTTGCTTTAAAAATGGCATTAGAAGCTGTTGGGCCCGGTATCTCCCTGGGCTTCTATTTTTCTGTTAGCAGAAAATCAATGTTATTTTCACTTATCTGCACCTACGAGGAAAGCTCCAGTTCCAGCACACAGAAGAGGTTCCGATGCAATGTCCTCGCAGAGCCTGGCAGACACCAAGACCTAAAAAGGCCCTGCCACCCCAATTCCTCCCTCAGCTCTATCTCATGCCCACAACTGACCATGGACAGTCTGTCCAGGCTCCAAAATGACCTAAAGATAATTGGGAAGGCTGGGAGAGTATGTCAGAGGAAAGAAGAGGCACCAGAAAGAACAGAATTGTAGGATGCCCGCGCTGCCATGCAGATGCACACGCAGGCACGGGAGGGTGTGTCCCCTTGGGGCATTTTGCTGGATTCGCTCCTCCACCGTCTCCCTGAATTTCCCCAGAGCCCACCCTCCCAACCTGCTCTTCTGCTTTCCTCTGGTCCGTGCTCACTCTCGCCAGCCCTCATCCACTTAGGGGCTCCAAATGCCTTCCCCAGCAGAGAGGTCTCTGCAGCCTGCCCCCAGCATAGCGTACCCTGACCTCACCCATGCCCACTGGCCGCGTGTCTGGCAGACCACAGCTGGTTCTTGGTTCCTGTCCTTCATGTTTCTCCCATTTTTTCCCAACAAGTGGCCACTCTACTTCTGACTGTGAAGGCCAGACCCTGACTCACAGGCACCACTGTCCCCTCAGACCTCGTGTCCTTCCCATCAGCAGATCCTCTCTGCTTTTTCCCCAGAGGATCAAGGGCCCAGCATCTCTCAGCCTCTTCAGGGCTATAACCTCCAACTGACCCAGAGCCACGTCCTCCCAAGACGATGCAGCAGCCACTTGTAGGCCAGCTCTGCGCTGAGAGCAGCTCATATTCCTTCCAGATTGCCAGCATGGTTCAGGACAAGAAACGCCTCTGCCTAAGATCCATGGGCATCTTCCAGTGTCACCTGTAAAATACCAAGCCCTTGGCACTGCCTGCCAGGCTCTGCAGCTAGAGTCTGCCTCTCCCTGCTCATCCAGCTCCTGGTGCACTGCCTGTGTGTCTTCCTGGACAGCCCTGGGCACATGCACAACCTCACAAATGCGAACAGTCAACACATGTGAACAATCTCACATATTGGCACAGACACAAAAGGTGCACGCACAGTCACCCCTGTATACATATGCTGGGGTCCACACCACCAGAGCCTCATGTCTCCTCTAGGAGAAGCCTTGCCGGACCACATGAAAGGTGGTCCCCATCCACCCTCCTCCTCTCATCCTGACATCTCTCCCTCAGCACCCACTGTCCTGATTCCCCAGAGCACAGGGCAGGAGCACAGACCTGGGGAGACCCCCAGACCCAAGGGCAGAAGTGCAGACTTGGGGAGATGCCCCCGAACAGAGAGCAGGAGTGCAGACTTGGGGAGGACCCCAGAACAGAGAGCAGGAGTGCAGACTTGGGGAGACCCCTCTAGAGCAGAGGATGGGAGTGCAGACTTGGGGAGGCCCCTAGAGCAAAGGGCATGAGTGCAGACTTAGGGAGCCCCCTTTTCAGAACAGCTGTGGCACCACCTGTAGGATCTGGTACAAAATAAAAACCCTTCTCCAAAAATTAAAGATTTTAGGATAGTGACAGCAGAGCCTCACACCATACAGGGAACCTGTGTCCCATAGGACGGAGACCTTAGTGACAGGGACCATGAGGCACAACGCCCACATGACTCCCCTAGTGCCCAGCCCTTGACGGAAAAGTTATTGGCCCTAGCAAAGATGTTCTTACAAAGTGTGACTTGTCTGCCAAACTTCAGAGGCAGAACCACCTCGGGCAGCGGCAGGAGCACATCCCAAGGCACAGGTGGGACCCTGGAGGGAACAAGAGCCTCCCAAGGGCCTCCCCTCAGGCCCCTGCCACAAGCCTCCCACTCGTGCTGTGGTCTCAGCCAGTTGTTGTGCCCGCCAGGTGGCGCTGCTGTCCAGACGGTCGGGCAGGGGCTGGCTCTCCAGTCCAGGGCTGCAAGGGCCAGACCCTCACCCATCCCTGTGCAGACAGGACTCAGCGAAGCCCTCCGGGAGTTCCTGATGGCAGGAAAAAAGCAAGTGCTTGTTTTGCTTTTGCTTTTATTTATTTCTGATTTATTAGGTTCCCGAATGTTATCAGAAGAATAAAGCAGACCAATGGGAGAAATGGCACCAAAATATTCTAGTCCCACTAGAGCCCTTGCAGAGAGCGTGGAAAACACCACATTTACAACCCAGCACTGTGGCCTCAGTGAGTCGAAAATTCTGCACCAGCTTCTGCAGGATGCCCGGCTCCACATTCCCCTCGATCCCCTCTCACCTGTGCAGGGGCCTGGACCCACCCCCACCCCCACCCCCACTATGGCAGGATCCCCTCCATCCCCTCTCACCTGTGCAGGGGCCTGGACCCACCCCCACCCCCGCCATGGCAGGTGACCCAGCATCTGGCAGTGAGGTCAGAGCAGTGACACCCAACAGTGCAGGGGGCGGGGGGGAGCAGTCCCTCAGAGAGGGTCCAGCCTTAATGTCCAGGGGCCAAAAAGAGCCACTAACTCTGAGTTGTGTTTCATTTACTTGCTTGTCTGTTTCTGAGGATCCAGTTAAACAGTGTGTGTGAGCCACTATTTAGGAAACTGCCCGGCACACAGCAAATTCCCAGTGTGTCACAGCTGCTGTGGGCTCCCCCGCCCGTGTTGTCTGCACCTCTCTGTGGCGACGGAGAGCACGGGCTCTCCCACAGTAAGAACCAGCTCTGGAGAAAGCCTGTCTGGAGCTCAGTCCCACAACACTCAGGGTGGCTAACAGTGAGTGGGCACTTGCCATCTTGCTATGACATTAAAATGTCATTCGATCTAGAAATAAAAACATAAAGAGGCCCTAGCTAGTCACTCCTGTCTCATGTGCTGACAAGACAGGGAATAAGGAAAGCACAATTCTCAGAGCTCCATCAAGCTACTCAGGGGACCCCAGTGTAGGTTTCCGGAGGTCAGGTCCAGGTGCACACAGCCTCCCAGGAGGTAGGAAAGGGCAGGCTAAGAGAGCCTGACCCCACTGCGAGGACCTGGAGCTGCAGGTGGAGGGAAGGCTGTGGCCGTGCCCCGGCCCCCAGTCTCCGGCCCCGTCACGTGTGGGGCGGTGCAGGTCTGAGACGCAGCCAGCACAGTGCACTAACATGCTCATTCAGCAAGGAATAAGAGTGTCCCCAGCCACTAACAGTCACTGACTGATTTCCCAAAACAGCCCAAGATGAAATCAGTCCCATTCTGTGTAATACTTTCTTCCCTTGTCTTCACTTGAAACAAGGGAATTTCAGCACATACGTTTCAGACAAAGCATGAGGAGTGCTGGCTGTCATGTAAAGAGACAGAGGGACAAAGGGACAGAGACAGAGGTATGGAGAGACAGAGGCAGAGGGGCAGAGAGAGAGGGAGAGAGGGAGGGAGGGAGAGAGGGAGGACTCGGAAAACTTGGGGAAAATTAGAAAATGTTCCTTGTAAATTCTCCCAACAGAGATGCTGCTAGAGGAACAACTGTCAATCTCATCCTTAAATCTGTAGCCCATAGGTAGTGCCCAGTAGGTTTTTTGGGGGGAAATCCTTATAAGAATGTGAATGCACATATAATACTGACACGGATGAGGAGGTGATGGCGGAAGGGAGGCCTCGGCCCAGCCCAGCCTGGATTCTCCTTGAGTTCAGTATTTGGAGCTCCGGGGAAACTAGGAAAATTCAGTCTAACAAACATCACGTGGCCATGTTTCAAAGGCAAACAACACATCAGTTTCAAAGAGACTCTAGAAACTCACTCCCTTTCTCCATAGGTCAGGGACCCGCTGACACCAAGGAACGTTCCTGAGGACAGTTAGGAAGAGATGGGTGAGCACAGTCCAGGTATGCCCCAGACATGCCCCAGACATGCCCCAGACACACCATGGACACGTCCTGGGCACCAAGGAGGTGGGGAGAGGACAGGGAAGGGGACCAGATGCCACGAAGAGCACTTGGCTCCTTGACACTGAAACACTGCTTATGCCTTTTATATGCCAGTCAGAGAAAGAAACAGAAAACACAAGTCACACTTACAAAGGGCATTTTGTGCACCAAATCCTCATTCTTCCCTATATAGGTTTCTCCTGAAAGACGTTTCTCCCAAAGAAACTACAAAAAGAGAAATTTGGAGGTGGAAAAGCTTTTGCCCTTGAATTTGTCCCAACTAAGTACACAGAATATATCAGATGAACTTGCAGCACCTAGCAGACCAGCAACAAGGTATTTCCTGATCCGCACCCTCTCATATTACCTTCTGAATAGGGTAAATTATATGATATCGTGAAATGCCCAGTGATATCCATGCCCAAACAAATCACAAATTTGTAAAATGAAGGCTGTGTTTATGTTTGCAATCTCATGGTTAATGATTTTCAAGGTGATTTCAATGTGGTCACTGTTGGTATTTGACAGTGATAGATTCAGATCTCAGACAGACTCACATCTTACCTGAAGGTTCACATCCCAAAGCTCAAAAGGAGAAACTAAGCTCACTTAGTTCAAGAACCTTCATTAACTTTTGACCATTTCCAGTCTAATCAATACAGAATGTTTCCCCAAAGATCTTAGATAAAAATGTATTATTAACTCTTCCACATAACCTTGTATGAGGTGGCCCTCCTTGTGGCTCAGGCGGGACAGCCCAGGCTCCATGGCAGTACTGCACAGTGACCTGGCCATCAGCTACGGGGCCACTGCACACTCAAGGTGCAGCTGAGACTCCACAAATGAAAAAACACACAGCATTTCAAAGACTTATCATAAAACTATGTGCAATTTCACCTTACTTATTTTCTATTGATTTTGTGTTTTGCATAAAAGAAACACATCAGGCCTGAGACTGTATCCTCACAGAGACAGTTGACCCTGGGAAGGGCCAACTTTCCCTACCCTGTAATTTGATTTAAAACATTCTCTAAGTTAACAGAGCGCCTCCCAGGGCCGACACTCTCAGTATAAACCATGAAGTGTGTTCAACATCTGCTTTTGTTTTCAAAGTGTGAACTTTCACTGATTGTGGTCAACCACCCAGCATAGTGGGCCTGCATGGCCAACCCACCACTGGTCTCTGCACACCTCGGCTCGGGTGAGCACCCCTGGCTGACAACACTCCGTGTAGGGCTGCAACTCCTTGCTGAAGAAGATGCATCCCGTGTGACTCCACTGGAACGAGACCCTTGGAGGCTGCACCTGCTTTGCCTGGACCTGCCCTCACCCTTCCCTTTGTGGGTCACACCTCTTTGCCATAATAAATCAATCTGTGGGGAACACCACATGCCGAGTCTGGAGAATCCTTCTAGCAAATCACCAAACATGGGGCCAATCTTGGTGTTACAAGTAGGGTCGGCTCGGCGCCTATGGCTCAAGGGGCTAAGGCGCCAGCCACATACACCTAAGGTGGTGGGTTCAAATCCAGCCCAGGCCCACCAAAACAACAACGACGGCTGCAACCAAAAAATAGCCGGGCTTTATGGCGGGCGCCTGTGGTCCCAGCTACTTGAGAGGCTGAGGCAAGAGACTTGCTTGAGCCCAGGAGTTGGAGGTTGCTGTGAGCTGTGATGCCAAGGCACTCTACCCAGGGTGACAGCTTGAGGCTCTGTCTCAAAAAAAAGAAGTAGGGTCCCCTGGCATGTCCCTGCTTGGGCATTGGGTAAAGGGTGAGAGAGGAAAAGCCTTGTTGCCCTTCCAGTTCCTGGGTCACCAGTGGCACAAAATGCAGCCCAGCTGCCATCTATCCTCAGAGGGAAACGTCATCTGTGAAATTTATAAGTAGCATTTCCGGTTGGTTTGCTGGGCTTTGGCTGCTCTGGCTAATGTGAGTGGGAATCCCAGGTGACGCCTGTCAGCTGTTCTGTTCTTAGCACTCCTCAGGTGAGCTCTGAGCGGGACAAAACTACTCAAATGCATGTTACTCTCTTCTCCACGTGTGAAGAACAAAGGGCAACACTAAGCTTTATATAAACACAGAGAAAAAACGCCCAGCCAAGGTTGCATCCCCCCGCCCTCAGCAGGCTCTAACACTAACCCCATGAGGGCTGAGTCCAACACTAGGGGTTTGAGTAAACTCTCAATGAGGAAAAAGAGGGACAAACAACTGACAAAAACATAAAGTGTGGCTACTGTGTCAGGGGGTGTGATAAACCCTGATGTAAAATGCTTGCAATGTCCTAAATGCTAGAGGGGTCACCCCATCAAAGAAAGCTGCAAAAAGCAAAATAATGTTAGTGGGACACATGTGCTTTTTTTCTGCTGATGGTGGATGAAATTTACACTCTTTAGGTATCCGGAATAGAACAAATTCCCAGAACCATGACAGCTGCTTCCCCACCCCCTGCCCCACTGAGGCTGTAGAAAAAGGGAAACAGAAAGAGGCAACCTCCAGGTGGGGACACACTTTACAAGTGGGCCCCGGCAGAACCAGCTCCCCGTCCCAGGGGGCCACTTGCCATCTGGGGTCATACTCCGGATTGTGTCACCCACAACCCTCAGTCCCGGAAGGTGCCGACTCACTGCCCCGAGCTGGGCCTGAACCACCCCATCTGCCGCACACTGGCGATTCTGTCCCCAGCTCGCAGCCCCCACCTGAGCCCCAGGCCCCACCTCAAGGCACAGAAACAATGTTCGATGCATCTGCCCGGTCGTGTCCCTAGCCCACCTCTGCATCTGCTGCGTTATTATCCCAATTTTAAAGGTGAAGCAGAAATTCAGAGAACTTAAGTAAATGTCATAAGAGTAATAAAATATTTAGCAAACCTCAGATTTAAGCCACGTCTTCAGGCTCCTAGTCTCTTGCAGACTTCGTTTAAATTCCAGGCGTCCTGTTGCTTTTAATGCCAGCTGAAAGCATTTTTAATTCTAATGACGCAGGCCCTTATATTCTGGAGTTTCTCCTGTTGGCAGTTAAGGGGCCTCTCAGGTTTGCACTGCTTATACGTCCGGAACACAACTGTGCCCTCAAGGGTCACAGGCAGCCCCTGAGCCTGAGCCTGGGACTATGGCCCAGGGCTGCAAACAGACTGTCCCCAACCCCCGTGCTGGGACCTGGCTTCTCCCAAGGAAGCTGCAGCATCTGGAATATGAAGCGTTCTGCTGCCCCCTCCTCACACCTGCACCAGGACAGTACTGGCAAGTGCTGTTCTCCTGTCAGACGGCTCTTCTCTCTCCTTCCTTGACCCCCAGGACTCTGTCCATGCCCAAACCCTGCCGAGACTCCAGGGGACAGAGGCCCTGACAGAGCAGAAGATCCACCACCTCAGAAACAGCCCCACCCTCTCCCAGAGGCTGAGGTCTCTGAGGGCAGAAGCTGCCCTCACTCCCCAGCCCTGGAACAGTGTGGGACAAGGGAACAGCCCCTATGTCCCCCTGCCCAGGAGTCAAGCCGCACACTCAAAGGCCCTGTCACCCCAACCTGGTCCTGTGAGGCCAGGTGAAAGCTGCCCTGCTGTACACCTCCTGGGTCCAAATGAGGACTCACTGTGCACTTTCTCTTAATAGAATCAACTAAAGCTATTACTAAAATCACATTATCCTCTGGGAAGAAACTCGGGATGGGTCTCCTACGCTCAAACCAGAACCCCACAGCAGCTGAAGCCGCTGCCTCTCCCAGCACATGCAGGAGGCCTTCAATGGACAGTTGTCTGGGGTGCAAAAGACAGAAGGGTCAGGACAGGAGAATGGGAGACAGCCGCCCTGTTCACTTTTCTCAGCAGAAAGGCCGGGACCAACCCTGCCTGTCCTCCAGCTGTCACCAGTCAGTCGCCTAGTCACGGACTCACAGATGTGTGTAGTGTTAGACTGGG
This sequence comes from Otolemur garnettii, assembly GCF_000181295.1. NCBI lineage: Eukaryota > Metazoa > Chordata > Mammalia > Primates > Galagidae > Otolemur > Otolemur garnettii. The sequence goes on from NW_003852509.1 coordinate 4,991,829, forward strand.
AAATGCCCTCCAGGGCCAGCTGGACCCTCCCTATCAGAACAAAAAGGCCCTGATGGTGAAAAGACGTTCTCAAATCCCAGAGTAAGAGCAGACAGAACAAGCGTCCCAGGCAGGCCAGGCTCCAGGGCTTCCTGCCTTTCCGTGGCTCCCAGAACTCTGCGCAGGACGATCATTGTCCATAATAAACACAGCCAACTGTCCTCCCCACCACGGTGCTTTTGGTTTTGTAATTTGTATGACTTTCTAAAAAAATTACATTTGCTGGTATCTCTTTAAAGAAGCTTCCCTTACATAGTCATGGAGAAAAGTGGTTTTGTTTTCAGGGAAAACCAATGACAATTAGACCAGATTAAAAAAATAATAATAACGATGATAAAAGACTTAAACATCACTTTAATTTTTGTCTGACCATGGCTTTGGTTAAACATGTGCATGCTTTTGAATCAACGGTAAAGATTCTGCACGTCACTGACACATCTCTGGGCAGATAATAAAGATATCGCAGGCACACACAGCGAGAGTGACGTGAACAGTGTCTCTCACACGCCCCTGAGTCTGTGTGCAGACGGCTGCCCGCCCATAACCACAGAACAGCAGAACAACAACACAGCACCAGCAGCCTCAGGCTACACGGCTAGCGCACTGGTCTCCGGAGAAGGTCTTATAACGAAACGTGCTGCGTGTGTCTGTCCGCGTGGGAGAGCTCAGGTGCGGCTGCAGGAAAGCCATCGCAGCAAGGCCCCAGCACACGGCCTCAGGAGCCTGACCTAGTCTGAGCCTGAGAATACGCACAAGTCCGTTTAGGATTTTAGAAAAGGCATATGGAGCACCTTCAGTGACCACGGCGTGCTCTGTAAAAATGGTCCAAAACGGTGAAAAGACCGATCAAGATCCTCGCATTGACCACAGGGCACATTCTCAGGTCAGCACTTTGTTCTGCTGGAAACTCTGTGAAAAAGTTGATCAAATGTTCTCTCTTACTCTATTTCCTAGAACTGGCAGTATAAACACTACCTCCCTGCTATCACGCTGACACTGTTCCCTGGGTGCTGGATAGTAAAGTAAAAATCAAAACAAAGTAGAAGGGTATTGCACTTAGCTTCCAGCCAGTTTAAGTCTGTAAGGTATAAGCTCCTCAATCAAGGAAGCAAACCCCCAGAGTTTACACATCTCTGGGTTCATTCAGACTCTGCCTTTTCCAGTTTAGAAATGTATGTGGCCACCTCAAAATAAAACCTCCTGGGGCCCATCTATTTCCTGACAGAGTTCGTCACTGATGGCCTGATAGCCCCCAGCATTCTGCTGATGGAGCCACTGGACTTGTCACGAAGCAGTCTCAGCTCCCAGCAATGAGCAGTACACAGTGTTCTGTTCCACGCAGTCAGAAAAAGTTGGCCGCTCTTCCTGCACCTGCTTCAGCCCGGAGATTACACCAGGCTGGAGACGGGATCTGCCAGGCAGATTCCTCCATCCGCGTTATAATCTTGTTACTCTGATTCTTAAAATGGTCCTTATTTCCTGGAAATAATAATTTCAAAAAATACTTCTTACTCTTATGCAGCCTTCCTATCTTCATTAGGCAAATATGAACAATAAATTACAGACATTTTTACAATAACCACAGGAAGAAAGCAAACGAATGCTCTTTCTCCGTGAGGTGCACAGTAAATATCACCTGGTTTCCAACTAAGAGAAAACTCTCTGCTCTAAGAAAAGCTATAACATATCCTTCTTAGTAAAGTATCTCAAGAATGGAAGAAAAAATATCCCATGTACTCAGTACTATTATGAAACCAATTTACAATCACTCACACTTTCATATAAAGAATAGATCACAACTATTGCCCAAGATGTAGGAGGGAGGAGGGGGGATGGGAGAGGAGGGGGGAGGTGAGACCGAGGGAGGGTGAATGGGGGGATCCCACCTATGGTGCATAATGCAAGGGTACTTGTCGGATCTATTAGTATAGAGTATAAATGTCTTAACACAATAAATAAGTAAACAAGATGAGGTATATATTAACCAGTGTGATGTAAGCATTCCTAATTCTATATGAAATCAGCACATGGTACCCCATAAATCCATCAATGTATACATGATCTATGTGTTTATGATTTAATTTTTAAAAAGAAGAAAAGTTATAACAACAGAAGAGCAGACCTTGTAGGGGATGCCAAGAGTCAGATGACCTCTGAGCAAGATGATCTGCAGCTGGGGGGTGGACCCTCGGGCCATTCGTCTGCAGGTGTTCCTTGTGGAAGAGCCCGAGCCTTCAGCACGTAGTCATTTGTTAATCACTCCCCTCACACGTGTTGTATGGTCTGAATAAAAGGCTGGTGCGGAGGTTGCTTGGGGCTACCCTGCAAAGAAGGGCTAGTCCACCTCCTACAAACTTGTACTTCTAATCTATGTCATGCCTGGTTCCTTCCTGTGGTGATCGAGACCAGGGCCACAGGGGCCCGAGGGGTTGTGACAAGACATAGTTCATGTGCTTGTGGAATATAAAATTCTTTTGAAAAATATACACTTAGAAATTACCAGTTACCACAATAGAGCCATGCCAAGTACTAACGCGTGTAATTTGATGGCAGAATCTGCAAGTGATAGAACTACTCTGCCCAACAGAAATATAAGGTAAGCCACTCGCATAATTTAATTTTTTATTAACCACATTAAGAAAGTAAAAAGAAACAAGTGAGATTAATATTAGTATATTCAATCCAATATACCCAAAATATTTCAACATGCAATCAACATTAAAAATATTAAATAACTTCCCTGTTTTTATATCAAGTCTTCAAAGTGTGTGTGTAGTTTACACTCGCCACACCTTTGAATTTGGACCAGCCGTGTGTTGCAGGCTGGAGAGCCCCACCCAGGGGGAACTCAGCCCTCCCCAGCATCAGGCACGGGGCGGCCAGAGGACCGCTGAGGATGCTGTGGCGCCCCACTCTCACTGGGTTGGTCCTCACGATTCCTCTGCTGAGAACAGAGAACTGTTCTCATCACACCCAGTTCAGGGGATCTCAACACAAAGAGGGACGTGTGGATGTGAGCACCTCGCAGCTCGCCACTCTGCAGAAGGGCCTCCAACGTAGCCAATTCCGTGTGCACCTGCAAACTCAAGGCTACAGCTGCAGGGAACAGAGCTCCTCTTAACACCCCACGTGCTACAATTATGGCCATTTTTAGTCATTAAATCAACAGTTTAAGTAGGGAAATATCTACTCTGGAAGCTTCAGGAAAATTCTCACACATTCACTGTTACCTTCCCTCATAAGAATGACCCCAAACTGACTTTATTCCACAGATCATGCACTTAATTGTTGTGGGAGTTCTCCTGAACACTCCCCGTGGGACACACCTCACCAACTTCACTTTCCTCCATCTCAGCCATGCGGCTGACTGGTCTCATTCCCACCATGCTGCACAGGGAGGTTCCTGCCACGGATCCCCTGCCACAGACTTTCTTCACGCCTTCCACCCAAACCCTGAGCTCACTTCTCACAGCGAATCCTCTGGCCTTAGTCCCTCAGAGCTCCTCCTGCTCTAATCTTATTCATGGACTTCACTGGAACTCCCACTGCAGGGAGCGCTCACCTCCGTCACCCACTGTTTTGGGGTTTCATGTGGAATGATTTCCCAACCTCACCCCCCTCCCCTTGCTGGAGGAGGTGAGCTCTCTTTTTTGGTGTTTTCCTTGGTTTCCTCCGTGTGCCAGCATCCTCACGCCCTCCCTGGTTTAGGTAACTTAACTCCACACGGCTCAGCTGGACCAGCCCCTTGTCGCCTCCCACAGCCACCATGCACCTGCCCGCCAGCCAGTGCCACCTGCCCGCAGAGTGGGGGCAGAGCCCACCAGGCCTCACACTGCTGGGAGCGCTTGGAGGCAGGGTTTGCTTGTCTTGAAGAACCCTGGACTGGTTTCAATGGGTCTAGTCAGACATGATGAAACAGAAGTGACCCTTGTGATGAGAGGAGCTCATGCTTATGGTCTGGAGCCACAGGAGACAGTGACACCAGGCTGGGAAGCACCAATGGCTCAGCAGGACAAGGCAGGACCTTTCCTGTGACTCCTACGGTGAGGACGAGCCAGGCAGGGTAAACAAGCCAGCAAGCCGAGGACTGGTCAGTTTACATAACAGCATGTTTATTTCCCATAACTTACCCATTCTTCCTGTGAGCCAAACCCCATCAGGCAGGGCAGAGAGCCCTGAACTGACAGATTGATTAACACACGTTCCCATGGTTCTCCCTGCCTGCCGGCCTTTGGTCTGGCTCTCCCAGGTCTCCACTGACCAACTCTGGTCGTGGCCAGAGTCCATGATCCCGTGGGCCAGTTCCTTCTGATAATCTCTGTATGTGTCTAGAGCATGTGTGTGCACATGTGTATATGTAAAGAGTCTTATGTACACACACATGGATATTTGTGATATATTTACAAACACACACCGCCCGTTGGTTCTGTTTTTCTGGAAAACACTGCATAATACACCTACAGACAAAGGCCACAGAGTCACCTTATTCCCCACGCAGACATCAAAAGGTACTAAGAGGACTCTCTGTACACCAGTCCAAGGGTCTGCCCCATCACGACCCCCTGAGACCCATCTATTCCCAGGTTCCACGGGGACAGCTCCTTCTTCGGCCTGACACATCTGCCCAGGGACACACCATCCACACTCCATGTAAAAACACAAACACCCCTGAAGTGCTCCCAGTTGCATCGCCAGCATGTTCCAACATGCCCATCATTATTACATGATTATCAATGCATCAAATAGCTAGCCGACCTTCAGAGTGGCTGGAACAAGCCAGAGCAGCCAAGTGAGCACGCAGCATCAGTCCTGAGGTCTCTAAAAGGTGCCCTCGTAGATTCACACCACAATACATTGGCCTAGGTGAGCACCGATTGCTACCTGGTTCTCAGGCCGCCCGGCGGCCCATCTTGCCTGAACATGAACCCCCGGCCTCTGCATGGCTGCTCCTGGCCTCTTGTACTGGATGTCCAAATGCAGGGTCTCATCAGCTGGCCCTGATGCTTGATGTCTCACCTGTGAAAAGATGAGCCCAGAGAGAGGAGACCCCCCCGGCATTCCTACTCTCAGCCTGGTGAGGTGCCTGTCCCAGTGTGTATGAGGTGACCACACTGTCCAACTGCTGGGCAACAGAGGGCTCCTCCCCAGATGCACCACGGTTATAGGTGGGTGTCTGTGCACCTGTCTCTGTGTGTACCAGGTAACCACAAACTCATCAGACAGTGACAAGCCCAGTGGCCACTGCTGGACCCAAGCCAAACACCCTGATCCTGGACTATGTCCTGAAAACCAGGAATCTTTTCACAAAGCCCCTTCCAAATGTGACAGTCTCCATTTTCATATCTGTAGGTACCGATATATGATTTATGCTCCAATGTGACATGTACTGGTGGCTACAGAATTCAAAGCACGTTAACAGCGTCATTCCTTTAACTTAAGAACATTTAACTGGTCCCTCTCTTTAGAAGATAATTTTTGTTTGAACTGACCCTGAAATCACTTATTGGCCATTGTTCTCTGCTGCTCAACTGCTAAATTACTTGGCCATGCATCTAATAAACTCTGGACCTTTGGCAGTCTTTGATTGCTTAATTATTTTAAAAGCCAGTCTCTGGGACATTTTCCCTTAATTAATTACACTTTCTCCCTATGCTGTTTCTTCAAGAACAGGGCCCCGGACATCTGATACAAGTGCACGCTCAATTCTGCCCAAGTTAAAATGCTCCCACTGACTGTCCACTGCGTGCTGGGTACCGCGCAGCTATCTAAATTGGTAGGCACAGTTCTGACACTGGGGGGATTCTTAGCTAATATCTCAAATACTAGTAGTAATATAAATGTCAGGAACCGAGACTTAAAGAGGAATGTGAAGTTTAAGCACATTGCCATCCCTAACTCTTGGATGGGACTTCCCATAGTCAAATGGGAAGATTAGGGTGCCACTGACACACATCCCTGGTGGACCTCAAGAATGCATCATGGCATTTTCCATCAGAGATTTTCCCTACACATTACTCCGGAAAGATCCCACCACTCAACCCTCACACAGGAGGAAACCAACATGCCAACTCCAACATCAACCAAACCTTTTATTTACGAAGACATTATGGCATAAGGGACAGCTTTGCAATCCATCACATGATAACTTATTCCACAGTAACCTGTAGCTCGTGAGAGACCACCCACCAAGGCTCCATATGCAGCAACTTGTAACATGGTAGCAAAATCTGTAACTTGGTTTGATACACAGTAACTTGTTTCATAAAAACAGACAATCCACCAGAAACCAAATCATCTGATTCTTAGCCAAGCCAAAATTTCTGGCTTAATTTCCTCAAAAGAAACGTTTTTTTCTTTCTTTCATTATTTATACATCCGTACTTAATATCCTTGCACATTAACCCCAGCTCATACCTGGGAGAATGGCTGCTATAAATCAGGTGTTTTCAGTCTGATTCATGTGCCACCTGAATACCTGTTTAGCAATGAAACTGCACTGCTAAATAAGCAAGGCTTTGCTGGAAAAATCAATCATTGTCTTCATCTGATACTTTCATTTAACTTTAAAGTAAGAGTATTAAAATACGTACTAAAACTCCTTTTATTATATGGCTTGTGGTTTCAGGTAATCAAAGCTTCTAAGAACACAATTCACACACACATAATCGTCCTAGACAATGTATTCATGTGGTGCCTAGAAATATTTTTAGTTTATTTTAAAACCTTACAAGTAATAGTTTTCATCATGGATGAAATGAAGCCATAATTTTAAAAATGTTTCCCCTTTAGGGCAGAGTCTGTTTTACAATGCCTTCTTGCCAGTTTTTTATTTTATTTTTTTCTTTTTTTGGCAAATAGTACAACTACCTTTAATCTCAAAGGAAGAAATTCAGCACAACATGAGGAAATTCAGGGACCCCTATCGCATCAGTGGGGCAGGTCTGTGCCTCCCCTTTGCCCTTTTCTGAAATTAGAACCACAGTTAGTACTTAGCTAGAGCACACGCTCTGGGCAAGTGCACGATGGAGCCGCGGGCAGGTACAGACACATTACAAGCAAGACAAGCACTGCACTCACAGGCACCGTCAGTCAGTCACATGACTCAGGATGGCCAGGATCCTCACCCAGCAGTCCAGGTGCTCAGATGCCACTGCCCCTAGACAGTGACAACAGACCACTGATGCACTGAGATGAGAACGGGAGGACGGGCAGGACGGACGCACTCAAGACACAGTGCTGAGATTTCAGAGGACCCAAAGGGAAGGCCTCCCCCTGGTAATCCTCTTTCCACCCTCCTTCCCTCTCTAGGGCTTCTGGAAAACAGAGTAACACAAGATAGACAGCACACGCCCTCGCTAGCACCTGCAGCAAGCTCCACGCTGTCACGCAGATGCAAAGTCTTGGGACAGCTGGGGGTGTGAGCACAGGAGGTGGAAAGGCACCCTCCCAACAAAGCCGAAAATCTCCTCCAAAGTCATTTTAGGTTTACTCCTGGCCCCACAGATCTGTGCCCTTCAGGACAGCCCCAGTAATTTATGTTGGCACACGATCAGGCCAGGTGCAATCAAACACCAGGCTTCCCAAGAAACATTCGACCTAGAGGCTTAAAACCTCTTTATGCCTTCATATTAAACTGGTAGTAAACCACACTCCTCTGTAAATAAACGCACTGATCTTGCTCGGGGATTAATAGGGCTGAGTCTTAATGGTTTGCACAAAGGTTCCTGCCCATGGGTGATGGCAGCTCAGGCCCAGCTGCATTCAGGGGCTGCTGAATGCATTTTCTTTCCCTTAGGGGTGAACACTTCTGTGCTTAACACAGAGAGGCCACCCCGGCTGGACGAAGTCTGCACAGAGAAAGTGACTATGGCCCAACACTATTCATCAACAGTCTTCACTCATGGGAATAATTTAATAGCCCAGTTTTCTAATAATGTCATTTTCAGTTAATGAAAAATAAAACCCTTTCAAATGTATGAAAAATATTTTCATGTCTTTGGCTGGTGGACAGATGGGGGAGAGGAAGCAAGAAGTCTGCACTGGGCCCTCAAACTTGGCCCTGGCCTCCAGGAGGGTCCGAGCAGCCGCAGGGCTTCCAGGCTGGCTCCGCATTTACTGCAGCTCTGGTGCTCCCACTGTTATTCTTAGTTTATGAATCACATCATATGGCATCCTGCTTGCACAACCTCGATTCTTTTTGGAAAGAGAACAGGTATTATAAATAATTTCAGTATCTGGGTAAAGAAATTTACTTGAAGTATTTGGTTGTCCAGAGAAGTGGACTTTCACCTGTAACCCAGCCTGGTGAAATGCCACTCCCCAGGTATGGGACAAGCACCCCAGGTGGGTGAATTTTCCTAGTAATTGGAAAGACTTGAGCCACAGCATCTGATGTGCACCTGCCTGCAGACCTGGGTCCTGGAACCGGGGTCGCACCCATCACCCCCTTCCCTGCTTCGGTACCAGGGCTTCTGGGCCACTTGCTTGGTTCTGCACTGGGTTTGATGGGCGAGTTACGTAGGAATGATAAGGATTCACTCAGGTGTCATATACTCAGCGAGAGAAACCTTTACTTGAGACACAGCAAGATTTGTCACTGTGTGGCAGGGGAAGGCCACATGTTCCTTCAGATCTATGTCCTCACCTTCAAGTTCCCATCTCACAGGGAAGTTCAAGGACCAGCCAAAATCGTGTGAAAGCGCCTTATAAACTAGACAGCACTATAAAAACTCAAGGGGTGCGACCCACCATCAATGTCAGAACTGAAATGTAAACCGGGTTACAACATCACTGTCTATATATCTTTAGGAATCTTTGGCGAATGAGGTGTGATGTTGACCAAACAGTCCTATTTGCACAGACACGCTCACTGCCAAATTTCCACCACGACCAGGTACCCAGAGCCGTTTCCCTTTGAGACAGGCCCGAGGCAAAGCGAGACTTGCTCAGTGACCCTCTCTGTTTGTCGATCATAAAAGTAAAAGCTCTTTAAAACCTGCTCACAAGAAATTTAGGGGATTTACGATTATCCAACACAACTTTTCCTACTATTTTAACAACGTCCCTCTGCCCTTTTGGACTAAATGTGCACACAGACCCAGTGGCTGTTCCTACCACAACAGCCCTGGATGCTCTATAGTTTGTTGACATATGCCCAGGTCACTACGAAAGTTTTGAGACAGACTGTGTCCATTGTTCTGCTTTCAAGAAACACAGTCAACAGCATCCTTTCTGATTCTTCTGAGTCACCTGTGCAAATTTAAACTTGCTTAGCTTACAGGTGTTGCAGGAGGGCTTTAGTTGTCCCTCCATTTGGATTTTTGTGTATCTCAAAACTTTCATAATGACCCATATAATTAGGTTGATCACCCCATATGGTTTCCTAAAATCTTAGAGAATAATACTGACATATGCTCAGTATCGAAATGTAAATAACAAAAATACCTGCTCAACCTATGTAGTTTTTTTTTGAATTAAATACCCTGCCACAAATGTTACATTTTAATCTGAGTTTTATTTAACCAACAGATAGTCTGCCACCACACAGTGAGAAAATATGGACCATAGCCACCAAGGGAGGCCCCACGGGCACTGGAGAAGCAAAACAAGAACCCAGAGCACTGAGTGGCCCCGGTGGCTCTCAGCAGCTTGAGAGGACTGAAGCCTGGTGAGGACCCCAGGTCCAGGCTCGCCAAATTCAGCAGCAGCCCGACACTGACCACAGAAGTCAGCAAACACCGTGAAGAGTCCCTCCTGGCCTCCCTGTCCCACCGTGCGGAGAAAGTGGCTGTTAAACACGGGTCAGGGTCAGGAACTCCGTGTCTTCAGTGGGTATCCCATGATAACACTTGCAAATAAGCAACAACAAGGCACACAAAACATATGGAAAACACTGAAAATCTTTCCACCCAACTTTTACATAGAAATTGTCACACAGTCGTTTTGCACCCACTGCCAATTAGAAACGAAATACAGCTCAAAAGTTCCATCCGATGCCTCTGTGCCCAGCCGGAGAGTTTTATCACTGTGTTGTGACTGCCAGACGGCACAGGTGAGCGCTGCTGCCAAGATGCAAAACCACTTCATTCTTGAGACTTCTGACTGTTCTCAGCAATAGAACAGGCGGCCTCTTGACAGACACAGGATAAATGCTGTGAGGCAACTAAGCTCAAAGCCAGAGTCCCGGCCAATTGTGTGGGCTAAATAAAAGAGCATCTATTAGGCTCATTACGGCAGGAGGATTCTCCCACGTTGCATGGCAACTCTGAAGCAGACTCCACTGACAGTAGAGATGAGGAAGCCAGACCCTCTCAGAACCAAACAGCTCCCAACATTGTCGCGGCTCAAGTCTCACCGTCAGGGAGATACATATTCATAATCTGCATTTTCTTTCATGGAGGGTTGCCATTGATGTCTTATCTAATATCCTTCACATATAAATTATACCCAAGTCTTATGAAACACAGAATGGGAGAAGAAAGGTTCATCATTTACACTCTGAGTTACACTTTACACCGTGGACTAGACAGCCCTGCCCCCACCAACCGAAGCATCAAAATATTATACGGATGACAGGAGGTTTCTGTTGTTGAAGGAAAAAAATTGCTTATACAAATTTAAAGACAAGTTAACTGTAGTCCACAAAATGGTGAATAAAATGATGCTTGTGAATGGGCTATTTTGGACTATTTCAATGGCCTCATGTCCTCAAGTCCAGCCAGAAACCAGCCAGCCTGAGTCTGGTGGGAAGGAGCCAGCCTCCAACCAAAGCCAGGTATGGGTCCCTCTGCCTGGGATGCCTGTGTGGCAGCTAACCAGGACAAGGACCCAAGGACACTGCCTCAGCTGTGAGAGCTGATAGACGCCTTTGCTGGTCCCAAGACAGAGGAAGCCACTGACACCCCAAACCTCAGGGGGGTGTCCACCAGCCACCTCACTGTGCACAGACCTCAGCCTCAGTGTCCCTTCCATGCATCCATGCAACAGCTCACACCCAGGTGGGTGCCCAAGGGACCCAGAGTGCTGGATGCCCAGGAGCCGAGTTAGGAAGGTGAGTGAGAAGGATGGTACCGTGCTTGAACAAGAAAAGGCTTAGTGCTTCCTGCACTTGACGCCTGGCTCACCAAGAAATGTGCTTCCCGACGCCACTCAGCTTCACTGAGAACACATGCCCCAGACAGGGCAGAAATCGATGGAATTCACTCCAGCTCTTCACAGCATTGCCCAAAATTATCACAAGCAATCAAAATAGCAGGAGAAAATGGTAATACATTTATCTTCCAAAAGTGGCCAATGTTTAGTTTAGAAACACAGAGCATATATCAAGTTAATGGAGTAGACTGCATTTCCAGAGTAAGTGAAAACCAAGCGAGAAAAAAGCAATGGTTCATCCCCACGTTGATGTTATTCTTTAAAACTAATGTGAAATGCACACGACATGAAATCCACCATCTCGGCTCAGTGGCATCAGGCGCATTCTCGGGGCAGTGCAGCCACCACCAGCAGCCACCTGCACAAGGTTCTCCACCTTCTGAAACAAATTCCTCCATGCCCATTCCAAAGTTTATCTCAATCAAAGATTACGGAGACTCCTCTACAAAACCACTAAGGTGAATACAAATCGCATTCACTCTCGTCCACCTCCGCGTGCTATCGAAATGTAAAAGCAACCCCCGAGAGATTGATGACTGTTGTCGCTTCCAAACAAATTACCTAAATAATTAAGCATCTTCATATATAACAAATTAAATTATATGATCAAAACTAAAATTCTCAAAATCTTTCAATTCTGAATCAACTTATACCTTTAAAAGTTACAACTCAGTCAACTCTTCTGACACGATTCCTTCCCTTTCCCAGCTCAGGCCTTCTGTAACTGACTTCAAAGTGAAACCTCCTGTAAAGTGAGGACGCTGCCCAGCAAATGTCCCCAGGGGTCAAGTTTTCCTGATAGGCAGTTTCTTGGTTCTAGAGACTGATTATTTGAATTCTTATAAAAAAGCAAATAACAGATTTCAAGTTGGCAATATTTTCCAAATCACTTTGAAACTTTTTATATAACTGTCTAAAATACATAAAACTCATTTCAATTTTTAAAATCCACTGCGACTCCCACATAATCCTACTTAGCTTTTAACTTATTTTATCATTATTTTTAATGCTTCTCAGAATCAGAGCAATGAGTCATCTGGAATATAGAGCCTAATCTAGAAAATTAATTCTTTTTAATTGTGTTATATTCACTGTTGTTGATGCACATAGTTTGCAAAAATCCTTTTTTTCCCCCCACATGTGCCTTGTTCAACATATTTTCAGTACCAAGACTTTCAGAAAATCAAGAGGCTCAGAAATATCTAGCAACGTTCCAAACATGCCTCCAAATGATCAGTATAATATGCTCGAATTCACAGCTGAGATACATTTGAACGGGGAAAGTAAACAAAAACAGGGGCAGTTCTCTGAACTTCATTGAGAAAGAACACATCAGTGATGTCATCTATCCGGGTACGTAAGTGAAAAAACGAAGAGGCTGTTTTTCCCCAAACGCGTAGTATTTCACATTAGAGGGCGCACTGTCAACAGAGCCTTGTCGACCACTCCAGAATGGGTCCTCAGTAAGGACGCTCACCGGCGGAGATACTATTTGTAATAAGAGTCAATCTCAACAGAGTAAATCTTTCTAATTATCATGCAAGAGTCCTTATGACTGATTTTGTCATAGCTAGAAAACAAATGAGGAAATTTCAGCAAATCCCTGTTTCATACCCAACAAAAATATCCTGGTCTGCAAACGCACATTTGATAGGACACGTTGATTCCAGGAATGAATCTATTCTAGGAGAGCCCTTTGCACGGAAGATGCAGCATTCACCATCCTTTCTGGAGGACTTCAAAAAATAACTTAAATTAGAAACCATATACAGGAGAGTAACGAAAACCCAGATCTGCAGCATAATACAATCCACATTTGTTCTTTCTCTTCACTTCATGATAACAGAGTTACACAGTTTTTATCAGACTGCCCTTTCCCCCATTGTGTTTCCCCACAATCTAACCACACACCTGCCCCGCACAGGAGCCACAGTGATGTGGCCTCACCCCTCAGGGAACCTGCACCAGTGTGACACTCACTGAGCTCCTCCCAGCTCTGAGAACATAACATGTAAAGCCATTCCCTACCCTCATCAAAAACAGGCCTTGACCACAAACAGACTCCAAATACCTTCCACACTTGCCAACAAATAGTGTATGTTCTTAATAACAACTTAATTAGCAAAAGAAACAACTTTAAAAGTAACATTCAGCTTTATAAGACAACTGGTTTCCTTTAAAACTCCAAGACAACAATCACCTAAATCTATTTCCTCTGTCAAATAAATACAAATCTCTGAGAACAGCTCATAACCCACTGTAGAACTGAATATCCCTTTTTTGGTGCTTCTTCCAGTTAACATATAATCTTGCACTAAAAAAAAGCACAGAACATCTAAAACTGGCAATCGCATGTCTCAACTCTGACGCCAATATAAAACCTATAACCTCACATCAGAAAAACAAAGTATAATTTACCTGTATTCCTGTCCGGCAAGATGCAGCAGTGCTTCTGCAGAATGCCAGGCAAAACCTGTTTTAAAACAAATAAATAAAATATATTTGGTTATCATTCAGGCGGAGAGAGACATCTCATTAACTGTGGTGAGTGTTTTTCTAATAAGGTCATGCAATGTTGCCCAAAGTCACAGTGCCCAGAAGGATCTAACAAATTAAACGGTCCTGAAAAATTCTGACGACACACATTTTTCATCAAGAAGGTTAATCAGGTAAGTGTGCTGATTACGTACATTCCTCCCCAGGCAGCACTGCGGTTGGCTCTGCCGGGTGACTTAGTGGGTCCTCAGAGTATCTTACGGTGGCTCTCAAGGGACTCCCACAGCAAGGTAATGGCCCACCAATTTTGGTGATGGCTTTTAGAATATTAGAGGACTGGAAGTGGAGGATTATTGGGGCATTCTGTTGGGTCTGCTTCTTCTAGAATCTAAGCCAATATGCTTTCATCAAGGATGCATCACAAAGAACAATGTGAGAGAAAAGACTGTGTTTATAATCTCAGTTCGGGAGTAAAAGGTGAAGGAAATAGCTGGCTGGATAAGTGAAAGACAGGTAAAAATAATAGAAAATGGTTTTCCCAAGAAAACACAGCAATGTAAAGCAATTGCAAAGCTTAGACAGAAATAATTTGCAAGTGAGGAGATGTCAGCAGGAAATTTATGATCATTCTTTCTAAATTGAATTAGGGTAAAAGCTGAACTTTCATCTTAGACACTCCACATGATGAAGTTGCAACCATTCCTCAACCCTCCATGATTACAATCATCTAAATTCCCAGCTTATGACTTACTCCAGAGCAACAACAGGGGCTGCCATGGATGCGGAGAGACAGGCATGCTTACACACCATCAGTAGGACTGCAAATGAATACAGCCTCTGTGCAAAACCGTGTGGACGTTCCTCAGGGAAAGAAGAGTAGCCTGCCCTTCAGATCAGCAATCCCTGTCCACCCAAAGGAAAATAAATCATCTTGTCCAAAACACGCCCAGACTCAAATGTTTATCACAGCACAATTCACAGTTGCAAAGATGTGGAATCAACCCAAGTGCCCACCAATTCATGAGTGGCTTAATAACATGCGGTTGGTACATGTACACCATGGAGTACAAGCTATAAAAACAGATGCTTTAGCAACAATCTGGGTAGAACTAGAGACTACTCTCCTAAGCGAAGTATTCTAAGAATGGCAAACACCACATGTACTCAGTATTAAACTGGAACTCACTGGTGAACACACCTGAGCATAGAGAGAGGTAAAACTCAGCAGAAATCAAGTGGGGGGTGGGGGAGAAGGCAGGGGGACGGGGATAAACCACCTAATTGGCACAGTGAACACGATCCAGGTGACAGGTCCATCTGCAGCCAGGACCCAAACAGAAATGTCCCATGTAACCCAAAGCATGTGTACCTCTTAGCACTTTACAACTTTTTAAATGTGTGTTTCTCACATGCATGTAGCTGATGGTCTAACTGGGACACAGAACTGGCCCCAGGAGACAACCAGGGATCAGTGAAGCACTAGCCTCGTGGCAAGTGCTGTGGAGCCAAGTCCTGGCTGGATCCAGATAGAGGGTGTGAGGAGCCTACCAGTAGCTCTCCCACCTGCTCCTGGCACAGCCGCCCTTGGTGACCCACCCGGCCACCCTCCCCACTGCAGCCTCCAGCCTGGCCCTGCCCAAGGGTCCTCACTGGTCCCCAGGCCCACACTCCATCACTACTCCCACAGTCTGCCTTATTCATGCCAAGAGGTTCTTTTCACTTGAAGACCCAAGAGAAGCATTCACCCTGACTTTCCTGAGGCACAGCGTGGCTCAGAAACCGCCACGTCCGATACTGGCACCGTCCTCCAGTGGGTCACAGGCAAGACCCCAGCTGAAGATGCCTCCTGCATCTGGCTCCTCAGGACGGACTGCCTGAGGGGACAGGAAGGCAGGGCCGTCACAGGCTTAGTCCTTCCTGCCCGAAGGCTTTACAGAAGATGGCAAAGGAGAACAGCATTATCCTTCTCGCCCAAAGGCACTTTCAAAAGCTCACGTCCACTCCTGCACATCAGAGCAGCTGCCTGCGGAGGACACGTGAGACACTGTCCAGCATGCAGGCCAACCAGGAGTGCTCCGGGGATGGTTCCCACCTGCAACTCGCTCTCAGCTCTCCACCTTCCAGCTCCACCAGCCTGTCTAAAGAAAGCTTGGACACAGCTCAAAGTCTGGGCTCTTGGGCACCTGCAGTCTGGCAGGGCCACACATGGCTGTACAAATATAAGGTAATGAAAATCTGCTAAAATCTAAATTTCAGCCACTCAGCAGCCCCAGCCACGTTTCCAGCACCCACAATTATCATTCTTATGTGGCCAGCTGCTACCCTACTGGACACTGCTTATGTCAAGCACACACAGCACTTTCCAGAGGAGAGACTAAGGCCCCGGGCAAGCTCCAGATATCCAGACTGTGCCTCTCTATCTTCTCAAGTCCCAGGTGACCATGTCCCCCAGGGCCCAGTGCTGATGGCACTAAGTCCCAACACCCACCATGGCAGCCCTGCAGAAAGTTCCTTGGCCCTTTCTGGGGAAGAAGGGCACCTGCCAAGGGCGAGTCACTGATGTGACGTCCACTCTGAGCTGGGAAAGTTTCACTGTACAGCGAGTCAGTGTTCTGCACCTGCCCCAGCAAATATAGTCAACTGGGTGACTCAAAGCAACAGAAACTCCCCATCTCCCAGCTCCAGAGGCCACAAGTTCCACCAGAAGTCTGGACACTCTGGCAAGGGGTCCTTCCTATGTCTGCTGTGTCTGGCGGTCCTTGGCTGGTGGCTCCGATTTCTGCTGTCTTCAGGCAGCTTCTCTGAGGGTGTCTTTACGTAGCCTTGAGTGCTTGTGCCCTTTTTATAGTGACACTGGTCAAACCAGATGGAACCCACCCTCGTGACCTTGTCTCAACTTGCTTTCCTCTGCCAAGACCTGATTTGCAAATATAGTCCTGTCCCAAGGCTCTGAGGGCTGCAACCCAGCACCTCTTTTCTGGGAGACACTACCTGACCCAGAGCTACAGACAAAATTATCAGGTGGGGGCTTGAGCCAGCCAGTATCATTCCTCACTACTCCATTTACATCAAGTCAGTGGGTGCTCTGATCCTCAGTTTCCTGGCCTACAAAATGGGAAAAATGATACCAAATAAAAAGAGGGTGAGGGGACAGGCAGCTGGTAGGCCATCACAAGCGGTGGTCGCTGTGTTTTCAGGTCATGGGAACCAGTTCCACACAAGCCACGGCTGCATGAACCCACAGACCCACAGGCCATGCAGCTGCCTCCACAAGTGTCACTAAGCACAGGAAGGTGAGGCCCCTGCCTCAAGGGAGCTGCCCTGAGGGCTTCTCCTTACCCTGGCATCTGTCCCTGCCCTCAAACTGATTTGGGAGCCAACCGTAGGATGTTTGAGCTTGGCTTACTCTGCCCAAACCTAGCTGTTACCAAACCTGCTAAGTAGATACATGAAACATCCTTCCTCAGTGATCTTGAAATCAACCAACCAACTTGTGACTATTTCAAACGTGCCGATATTCACAGAAGGCAGCTGAGCCACTCTCAGGTCCCGATAGCCTGTAACTCACCACCACTGGGCTCCCCCAAAGGAGCCCAAATTCCACCTTCAGGGCCCTTTGAATCTACCGGACTTTTCTGAACTCCGTACATGTATAGATTTGATAATAAAAATTCATCTCCTTCAATGTGGGGAATTTCAAAATATTTTTTCTCTGCTCTCTTCTGGAACTTCTATTATTCAGATATTGGACTATGGAAACTATTTTCTTTTAATTTCTCACTTCTGTTTTTGGTTTATGTTTCTGTTCTACATTCTGGAGAATTCTCTCAACTTTACATTCCAACCCTCTGATGGGTCTTCAACATCCTGCGCCAGCCTCATCACGGCAGAGGGACTCGATACTGGCTCTTCCCTCCCTGAGGATGGGACAGCTTGTGTTTTCTCCTCATCCTGGTCTTGTCTCTGTCTCCAATAACATTCTAATATTCACTTACTCACTTAATTTTATGGTGGAGGCTTTTTCACAAAGTTGGTGCTCCTTGGCTGTCAATCCACATTTGGGAGGTTAAGGCCAAAAGATTATCAGGCCTCGTCCTGCAGAACCAAGGGGTGGGCAAGAGCCGTGAGTGCACTGACCAGATGGGGGCGCTCTGGCAACAAAGCATCTGAGCAGGTTCACAGCACCCCAGACTGCTCCTTAGCGGCGGGGGTGGGGACAGACAGTAATTACGCTCCAGAGGGGTTGATGACGGCCACTTTAGTGTGACACTCACAGGAGAGGCAGCCCTGAGAGGGGTGTGGCACCTCAGGACAGGTGTGAAGCTGCCTCTGTCCTCTTCCACCTTCTACCCTGAGTATGTGTGAAATCACTCAGAGACACACTGCCCCCTCCCTCCCTTCTCCCATTCTCTGTCTCGCTGGGTGACGCCTTGTTGATCCTGCGTTGTCATCCTCACTGGCCCCTTGGGAAAGTAGGATGTGTGTCCCATTTGCCGAGGCCAATGGGGCGTCCCCACAGCCAGACTGAGCGTCTGTGTCACTGACACGTGTGGAAGGGCCCTGTACAGTCCGGTACGCTGGGCACACACACCCTGGATACAGACACACTCTTTGCAGTGTGGAAACATTAACAAGTGTTCCATTAATTTTAACTACTTAACTCTGAAGAAATCGCCTCAGGTTTGTTTTGAGAAGTTGCTGCATTACATGCTTCTTATGAAATGAGAGTTAATAGCATTTTCATTTCCATAATGCCAGGACTTAATGATTCCCACATCTGCTCGCCGGGCCTCTCCCCCTGCCCTCTCTGCTGTGGTATCACCCGCTGGGCACCAGCTGCCCTCCTGCCTGTCCGGGTGCACCACCCTCCTCACTGTGCACAGGGCTGGACCCGCAGCTGTGCCAGCTTTCAGGTAGCCTGTGCTGAAGGGAAGGGGAAGTGGACACTGGGACAGGCTGGCGGGTACACATCACAGGGGGTCACCCGCAGGGACACGGTCTGTGGCCACTGGCTCACACACTCATCTCAGGAGAAAACACTCCTCAGAGCAGCACAAGGACTGGGAGTTCACACAGGGACAGCAGGCTGAGGAAGTGTCCCAACACTGGGCACGCCATGGTCACCAGAGTCACAGCCTCAGGCTCCATTTCACAGAGTCTTCCTGCCTGACCATGAGGCTCCCCAGGGGAGCACAGCACCTAGAGCCCCAGGGCAAGGTGTTCAAGCCCTCTGGCCACGGTGTCCTCATCTGTCACGTGAAAGCTACAGGGCCTGGGAGAAGCAGCAGGTATCATCCACTCAGCGGGGGTGTCCTCACAGGCAGGGACAGAACCACCAGGGGCTGGCTGCACACAGTCTGCTGGGACAGCACCCGGCTCAGGGGAATGGCAGGATTCCACGGTTCTACCGAGCTTCCATTGTGGCACCACTGGTGCTAGAATTATATTCTGATAGCCCGTGGGGCACTGGGCCAAGCCTCCCACTAGTGGACGACCTGATTCTCTGAAGGCCTCAAAGCCTCAGCTGAAACCCAACTCCATGCAGTGGACAGAGCAGCGGAGGCGAACGCTTGTTGCACAGAAGGAACAGACTCTGTGCACAGAAGACGGCAGCATCAGTGAAGCCTCCCCTCAGAGTGGCTCTGTGGACTGGTCTGCAAGAAGGAGCCATGTGCCTGCCACCCACATGATGCCGTGACTACAGCTGTGGGGGCACTCATACAAATACTAACCGTATGCATCCTGGGGCAAGTGTGACGTGTGATACACGTAGACACCGGGGAAGGATCAAACCAGGCTTGTCAGCACATCCATCTCAAATATGTATCATTTTACATCCCCTCTACTTTGGATGCACGATGTGCCCTGGGGTCACCATGCTGGGCACCTGCCATGGGCACTGGAGTTCATCTGTGTTCCACGTCACTGAGCCTTGTGCCCTCTGACCCACGTCTCCCCTCCCCAGCCCTGAGACCTTGTTTTGCTCTTCCGCCATGAGGTCAACTTCTCCCGGTCCCACGCGTTGAGTGAGAGCACTCAGTGTCTGCCGTTCCATGCCTGCCTAGTTCCCTGAACAGACCACACCGGGCTCGTCCATGTTGCCCAGATGACAGGATTTCAGTCTCTCTCACAGGCGCCTGGTGCGCACAGTGCACCTGCACCATGTCATCTGCACCCAGCTGCCCCCTGCTGACACCCAGGCTGCCCCCTGCTGACACCCAGGCTGCCCCTTGCTGACACCCAGGCTGCTCCCTGCTGACACCCAGCTGCCCCCTGCTGACACCCAGGCTGCCCCTGCTCCTCGGC
>NW_003852509.1:5011996-5032664 GCF_000181295.1 Otolemur garnettii
GCTGCCCCCTGCTGACACCCAGGCTGCCCCTGCTCCTCGGCTGCTGTGAACACGTGGTGCCCACAGGGCACCTGCACCATGTCATCTGCACCCAGCTGCCCCCTGCTGACACCCAGGCTGCTCCCTGCTGACACCCAGGCTGCCCCTGCTCCTCGGCTGCTGTGAACACGGATGTGCAGACCTCTCCTCAACATGCCCATTTCTCTGTGTAACACCACAGCATCTCCTGCAGGAACCACAGTCACATTTCCCTCTCACACCGAATGCCCAACTCAGGTGGAGGTTGTTCTACACCGTTCCCACCTGGCCTCTGACAGAGGCTCCTGCATCCAAAATGCTGCTGACAGCCATGGGGAAGGAAGACAGTGCAAGCCACTCATGGGCTCTCACGGGCTTCTGCCGTAAGGACAACTCAAACTGGCCGTCCGCACCCATGAGACAGAGAAGGACCCCACTGCATGCTGGGAAGGAAGAGGAAGCCACTGAAAAGTGCTCTGACGGCCACAGCAACTCCGCCATCAGTGAACTGTCAGTGACGGCCGAGCGTCAACACCAAGAGCCCAACAGAGGAGGCACAAAGACCACACTGGAGCCGCCTGAGTCTCCCTGGTTCATCAGTAACCATGGGAACCTCCACTCCAAGAAAACCACCACGTCCACATTCTCATGGCAACAAGGGTGGCTCTGGGCCCTGGCGCTGTCGGTGGCAGGTGGTCAGGATGTAGATTCAGGGGGATGGGTCCTTCCTGAGCCACGCCGCACCCCAGAGCCCAGAGCAGACCCAGCAGGACAGAGCACCCTGCAAACATGTTTCAGGGAATGGATGGTAAACAGAGGCACAGACAGATATGCAGATAGGACAGCTGCTGGCCTGTCAGGAAACCACAGTGTCCTGTTAATGGACTGTCCTCCCCCCTAAAAGGCTCCCCTTGGGCCACTCCTGGCCTGAGGTGCTGCCTCCCAGGCAACACTAGAGGGAGAGACTGTTTCTTACAAGACCATAGGAGTGGCCTTGCAGCCTAAAGCCTTTCCTTTGGCTGCTACTTTTCTATTGTAGACAAGGGTGCAAATTTGTTCCATCTATTTAATTAAATCTAATTAAATTTATTTGCAGTGTAAGAAAATTTGAGTGCACAGACCATATGTAACTGAGATAAATCACGAGTGTGTGCTCATTGAATCGATCATCTTGGCACAGTTAAAAGGCACTAAATAATTCCTCAGGACTGTGCCCAGCATTTGTCTTCTTTTTTCCAGAATGGAGAGAGAAGTCAAGCTTGAATGCCCAGAGGGAGCCCTTTGCAAAGTCTTATCATTTCATGTGCAGGGAAACCCCAGGCTTTCTGCAGCACATGGGCTCAGTGGACAGGCCACACTCAGGGCTCCATCTGTGCCCTGGAGGCAAGGACATCTCACTGCAGGTCACCTGTAGAAGGCAAAGGGAGCCTTGTACCCCCAGGTTTCCTCTGGAGAAGCAATCTCATGAGTCAAAGCTCAGACCTATACTACCAAGTGCTGTTTGCACAACCATAGCCAAGGCAAAATACAGGCCAGGCCACTGATGGGGAGGCCTGGAGACCTGCCCCAGGGCTTATCTAAGCCCTTACTGACCTTGGACACTGAGAAATCTCATTTGCTTTACATTCCTGTAGATGAGGAAGCTGTGCCTAGAAAAGTTCTAGGTTCCCTTTAAATCTGAAGTTCTGCCACTACTGCTTGGCCACAGCCTGCACATGCTTGGTCTCCGGGGTCCCGCTGCCCCGCTGGGGCTCTATTCTCTCCACCAAGCCTCTTGCAGGCGCATCGTGCTTTGAAAAAGCATCAGGGCACTGATCCCACTAGCAAGGCTGTATAGTTACTCTTTTCTTTTTCTGTGACCATATATTTGTTTCTTCATCTAAATTTTTCTCCCGTGCCCCTCCCTCCGGCCCTGGGGAATCAAACACCATTTGTCCCTCTGCGGCTGGCTCACCTCATCAGCACAGTGTCCTCGAGGCTCCACAGGTCAGTGTCCTTCTTTAAGGCTGGATAATACCCCACTGTGTACATGGGCCACACTTTGTTTCCCAGCCACCCAGTGATGGACATTTAGGCATCTTCTACCTCTCGGCTATTCCGAATACTGCTGCTAACAACGTGGCTGTACAGATCTCTCTCCACGTCCCTGATTTCAATTCTTTCAGCAGCTACACAGTTGTGGAGTTGCTAGATCACATGGTCATTCTATTTTCAATTTCTCGACGGACCGGCATGGAGACTATGCCATTTACTATCCCGTCACTGGTGCACAAGCGTCCAGTTTCCCCACATTCTTGCCAACACTTGTTATTTGCAGGGGGGGTTTTCACAGTAGCCATGCTAACAGGTGCAAGGTGGCCTTGGTCAGCTCTTGCTCAAATGTGGCAGATTCCCACTGCTCCATGAATGAGCAGCCCCACGATGTTCCCTGCCGCATGGGCGGACCCAACGCTTCAGAACATACCCGCCATCCCAGCTCAGCCCAGCCCTGCCAAGAGCCTCTGGGATATTCTCACAGCCATTCCCTGCTCCCAGCTGAGGAAGAGTGTGAGACTGCTACTTCCAGAACACAATTTAGAATTCTCTTTGTAACACAAGTCTTCTGTCTCAAGCACTCTTATTGATCACTCCCACAGGGCCCCACTACCCACCATGGGCTCCAGCAGTGCCCTGACAACCCTGGAAAACAGCTCCAAATGACAGGACAGTTCTTTCTGCTCCTGCCCGGCACCTCACCGACTGGGCAGCATCTACATTCCTCCCTCAGCCTGACCTTTCGGGTGCTAGCTGCTTCCCAACCCCCACCCATGGCCTTTCCTCCACTGAATGAATAAACTCAACCGGACTGGGCACGAGGGGATTAACATTTTCTCTGTTATATTTCACGGTTTATTTCTGAGAACAAAAGTGACCGACTGTATGTTTCCAATAAAAAGGGAGATGAAATGGCAGCAGACACTTCTGTATGTTACAAAATGACAATGACGCTCCTTGTCCTGCAGACAAACCTCTCAAGGAGTCACAGACACCAGACAGTCTTACAAGTACAAGCAACCAGAGGTGGACAATTTAACCACGTACACAGTGACATGTGTCCAACAGTAATTGGGATCAGTAGCAACTCTAACTGTGAGATTCGTCTTATCAGTGGCCAACGAATATGAACCCCACAGAGGTGACGAGCACACGTGACACCTTAAAACAAACAGAAATAAAACCTTTAAGAATAAAAACAATTTTCTTCCTCTCATACACCCTTTTCTCTTGTATCCATAACGTTAATTACACTCCTTAAATAAAAATAATAAAGGGGCCGGGTGCAGTGGTCCACACCTATAATCCCAGCACTCAGGGAGGCCGAGGCAGGAGGATTGCTTGAACCCAGGAATTTGAGACCTGCCTGAGCAAGAGTGAGGCTCTGTCTGTACTAAAAACAGAAAAATTAGCCAAATGTTATGGTGACCACCTGGAGTCCCAGATACTCAGGAGGCTGAGGCAAGAGGATCCCTTAAGCCCAGGAGTTTGAAGTTGCTGTGAGCTAGGCTGACAGCAGAGACTCTGTGGCCAAAAAAAAAAAAAAAAAAAAAAAAGAAATTCAATTAAATGAAAATAAAAGGAAAGGAAAAACTGCAAGATTATTTCTAAATTAGCTTCAAATAAAGCATAAAACCATTTTGAAAACTGACACTATAATTTCAGTATTTACATTTGAAGCAGTGGATGCTTGATTGATGTAGCTGTTGTGACATTTTAAAAATAATATAAAATATATTAAACTGTTCTCTCAGGTGCTAACAATCTTTTAAAAATGAGAAGAAACTTTACTACAATGACCATAAGAAAGCTGAGTAAATATGTTTGCCATAAATGCTTAAGTCAAATGTAAAACATACCACTAAATAATGCTGGGTTCACATCTTAGAATTCTGAGCTTTGTTTAATACCGAATCACTCAAAGCTTCATCTCTCCCAGAAGAAACCAATAGGAACAGGAGTTACATCCCAAAAAACTGAAAACCATGATCGTAACAAAGTACAGATGGCAGGCGCAGTGATATTCTAATATTACTGTATATTAATAATAACATTAAACCTTTGCCAATACCAGTGATTTATGCATAATCCTTAAAGCTCAAATCCAAAGCTCTATACTATATCTCGGGAGTTACCGTCACCAGATTCAGTGTAAATGTCTACTAGACAAATCCATGTAACTTACAACATAATTACCTGATCCTTTGCTCTCAAAGAGTTTGGATATTGAAGGAAGATAACACCATGGTAGGACTCAGCACCTGCTAGAACCTTCTATGTGAACTTCTACCTTCTTCCTCCAGCGACTCTTCCCATTTTCCCCATCATATTAGAATCACAGCTTAAATGGTCTTTTTGGGCTAATTTAAAACATCAGAGGCATAAAGTTTAGATAATTATACATACTTGAGTCCAACAATTCCCAACATAAACCTGTAAAAAGCAAAGATCTAGTTGTTCCCAGGAAAGACAAAGAAAATGCGGAATGTCTCTTGCATAGAGCAAAGCCCTGATGGACAAAGATAAATTTAATTTATGGATGCTGCCTTTGAACCCAGCGTTCAATGGCTGCTTTACTATGGTGACAGCCAGGAGAGAGCGTACGAATTAGAGTCATAGAGCCAGACAACTGACAGGTGAACAAAAGACGGAGTGACAGAAACACTGCCTCCTGCTCTGCATCTGTCTACCCTGCTAAGGAGAACGGCTGTCAAATCAGAAAGGAAAACTGAACAACAGGTAAACAAGAAGCCACAGCAGGAGACCATGGAGCTGTGACTGCCAGGGTGGCTCCAACACCCCTCCAGACCCAGGAGCCGCTGGAGCAACAGGAAAAGCGTCTCTGAGCAGGTTCTTTGGAAAAGCCACGTGGGACAAAGGAAGGTCCAGGTGACGCGGGAATGGTAAATCCTAGTCTGATTCACAGAAAGAAAGCACACTAGATTCTAGAAAAGGGTATTTATTACTTGACACTCATAGTTTGACACCTGGCAAAAGCACTTAGAAACCACTGGTGTGACCCAAAAGCTGCTACAGGCTCCCCACAGCAAGTCACAGCCGGCGGAAGGCAAGGCCTCCCGCAGCGGTCATGTTAGTAAACACTGATTTCTCCACCCACAGAGGAAGGCACCTCAGCACTGCAGCCTTGTCTGACTGGCCTTTTTGGAATAAACAGACAAGTAAGGTCTCTAAGAAGTGACTCAGCAAAGGGGAGGGGAGGGCAGCACCTTGCAAGGATGGGACAGATGGGGAAGCACAGAGGAGGGGGCATGGAGGAGGGGACTGTCCTCGAGCCTCCCATACTGCTGCAGCCCTGATACTCCACAGTGGGGCCTGCCTCAGAGCCAGTGCCCCACAGGTTGGCTGAGTGCACACGTCTGTGATGTTAGTATGCTGAGTTAGGACCCCTGAGCAGACACAGTGAGAGAGATCCCTGCTACAATACAAGGCTCTGGCCAACCTGACAGCGGGAGCCCCTCGGGCACTTACCTACTGAGAGCATAATGTGTGAAGAATGAGAAAGAATGTCGGGGACCAGAGGACCCAGCCTTCCCCTACACCTGCCTGAAAATAAGCGATTAAATAACTACCACATACCCCAAAGCCATAGGTTTCACTAAATATTCCTCTTACCCTACTTTAATACAGAGTGAACAGGGAGAGACAGAGAGAGAAAAATGCTTTTATTCTAAGAAAACACATTATATGGCTGTGTCCTACTATGTGCACACCCCGTACCCGCTCCCTGGGGGAACAGGCTCCAATGCCAACCAGCTAAGAGTGTGGCAATGACCATGAACACCTGGAAGGGGACCAGCCTAGTGACCAGGTGGACCAGCAGCCCAGCACATTGTGAAGGAAAGTAAACTGTTACCACGACCTTAAAACCATGTTAGCTACAAACCTTATCTTTTGTAACAGTAAATGCCATAGAAATACCCACACTGGAGAGAGGTGGGCAGTCGGGAAGGTAAAAGATGGGGCCGGATGGAGGATTATCGATTCAGACCTCTCACACCAGTGTGCAGACTCAAGCCAGCCCCGGGCACATCACAGAATCAGTCGACGCAGAGAACTGTGAAGGCTTAACAGGAGCTTGAAAGCAGCACTGATGCTGCAAATCAAGACAAGTCCCAGAAAGCCGAACGCTAAAGGACAAGCCTGAAATCAATCTGAGCAACTGAAGGGAACATAAAAGCCCCAGCTGGTATCACGAGCTCGGCATTTAGACCTGACAGCCCTCCCTGCCGTTCCGTGTTAACTGGGCCTCAGCGGGGCCACCGGGAGATCCTTGAAGGGCATTTCCACAGGTCAGTCCAGCTGAATGCAAAGGCATCAGAGGCTGCATCCATCACAGGCAGCCTGGATGCCAGGTCCAGCCACTGAGGCCTTGGGGTTGGACCTCTGGCCACACAGAGGATTCCATGTGAATGACCACCATGTACCCTGGAAACCAGCATTCCCAAATCTGAGAGTGGAAACAAGGTCACTCCATCCTGAAAGATGCAGATGGTTAACAAGCTTATATTTGATGTTCCTAAATCCCAATTTTCTTATATCCAGGAATGCATATAACTTATAATTTTAAGGAAGAAAAAGAGATGTTTAAAGAAGAAGGTGTATAATTTGTCTTATCAATGACAAGAACATTGACCAATATAAATATTAATGTTCATCTTATAATGTCCTAATATTTTAAGTAATCCCTCTTTATTTATTTATTTATTTTTTGAGACAGAGCCTCAAGCTGTCCCCCTGGGTAGAGTGCCACGGCATCACAGCTCACAGCAACCTCCAACTCCTAGGCTCAAGTGATTCTCCTGCCTCCACCTCCCAAGTAGCTGGGACTACAGGCATCTGCCACAATGCCTGGTTATTTATTTATTTATTTATTTGGTTGCAGCCAAAAATGCAATGCCTGGTTGTTTGGCGGGACTGGGCTGGATTCAAACCCACCAGCTCAGGTGTATGTGGCTGGCGCCTTAGCCGCTCAAGCCACAGGTGCCAAGCCAGTAATCCTTCTTTAAAAATAAACTCTCAGCATTGAGGCAGGGCCTGGGCAGCAGAGGCCACTGCCAGCAGCTGTGGGGGGCTTTTGATACACAGAGTGCTTAACATTTGATGTCAGAGGTGTGGCACACTGGGTGACGGCCACCTTCAGATCCTAACCTGGTGGCTCCTCACTCCCAATGAGTGAGAATATATTCATTTAATCAAAAATGATTTAAAATATTATCTTATGTAGAAGCATCTCGACAAAGTCTCTCTCGCAACCACTGCATCAACCTCATGTATTTTTCTAGCCAAGATATTCCAGAATGTGGAAAGTTTGTAAATTTTTAAATCAACACATACTAATTATACATATTTATGGCATACAATGAGATGCTTCGATACATATATATGTCCAATAATGCTAATTGCACTTCCACCATCTCAGACATTCATGGTTTCCTTATGTAGAAACATTCAAAATCTTCTCTTCTAGCTACTTGGGATTTGCCATATGGTATTGTTAACCCTAATCGCTCTTCTGCACAGAGGCACTGAGACCCCATGACCATCAATCAGTCTCTCCCCATCCCCTCCCCGCCTGTGCCCAGCCCCTAGGGACCATATTCTACTCTCTATGTCCACAAGGGCCGATTCCAGAGTGCCCATGTGAGTGGCACTGTCTGCGCCTGGTGCACTCCACTCATCACGCTGTCTTCCTGGCTTGTCCATCCTTTTCTGTGGCTGAGCAGGGTTCCAACGTTTTCTTTATCCACCCGTTTGCTGATGGATAATTGAGTTGATTTCATACCTTGGCTACTGTGAATAGTGCTGTGATGAACATGGGAGGGCAGAGAGCTCTTGGACTGACTGATTTCATCTCTCTTGGGTCCATGCCCAGAAGTGGGATTGCTGGATCATATGGTAGCTCTATTTTTAATTTCTTGAGGAACCTCCACACTGTTTTCCATAGAGGCTGTACTAATTTGCATTCCCACCAGCAGTGCATGAGAGTTCCCCTTCCTCCACATCCATGCCAGCACGTGTTATCCTTTATCTTCTGGATGAAAGTCCCTCTGGCTAGGGGGAAAGGTTTTCTCACTGCCGATTCGATGTACATCTGCCTAACTCTAAGTGACACTGGCGATTCTATCAAACTGAAACACTGTTGCCCAACAAAGGGGCAGATCAGCAGAGAGAGGAGACAGCCCTCGAAATCCTGCAAACTGCTCATCTGACCAACAGTTAACACTCAGAACACTTAAACTTTACCTCAGAGAGATACAGAGTTGGCCAAATGCCGAAACATAAAAGGTGCTGTGCCTGCTGACGCTGATGTGAGAGCTGGAAAATCACTCTCCATCGTGACCCTGCGGCCATCGACACTTACATATCGGGAATCTGATCAATATTTGCAGTGTGATGCAATCAACCATTCCATCAATGGTGTGAGGGCTGCTGACAGAGGAAACTACGCCATTGGTCTCGGAATGGATCCTCGGAGAACCCTGGTGCGGCTGAGGGAAAGAGGGGGAACCCAGACCCTGCTGGGGTCCACTCCAGACCCCGTGAGCCAGGCTGGCCCCTCCACGGCCACGTGTCTGAGCCTCCAAGCTGTGAACAGCAGGAATAATGCACGCCAAGATAATCCCACAAGACTCACACACTCAGATAAAAAGGTGCCACACGGACACTCACAAATGATAAAGTACAAGAAGGTTTTAAAGCAGATACTGAAATAAGCTTCACTGCTATACTCATATCTCTACTTCTGGAGGACAAGAAACTGACTCAGATATTCAAATAACCCATGTTCCCTGCAACAGCAAGAACTGTACTGGGAGCTATAGATATGAGAAATTATTTGGGGTTTGGGGAGGTTTTATTTAAATGGCCAAAGAAGATTCAGTTAAGGCTTCAGACTTACCTCACAAGTCTTTAGAATTCTACTGCGAGTTTGAGAGAGGAGCACAGCTGTCGTCCTCTATCTGTGGGGGTGACCTCCAGGACCCCCATGGATACCCAAATCCACAAATGCTCACAGAACCTGTACACATCCTCCTGTACACACAAAGTCACCTCTAGATTACTTATAATGCCTAATACAATGTAAACACTACATAAATAGTCGCTATACTGTATCCTTCAGGGAATAAAGACAAGAGAAACATCTCCAGAAACGTTCAGTACAAACCCCCCTGTTCATTTCTTCCCAGACGCTTCTGATCCGTGGCTGGTCGACTCTGCGGATGCAGAACCCACAGATACAAAGAGCTCACTGGATCTAAATCAAAGATGTAAGAGTACAAATAAAAGCCATAAAATAAGTACCATCGCTCACATTTTATTTTCCTTTTATGTTCCTTTAGAAAATAATTTCAAAAATAAAAATTACTTTGCCTGTGAATGTCATCTCCACGGGAACAGGTTGACTTCGGCACCATGAGAGCCTGGTCTTGTCCTTACTTGGTCCACAGGAGCCCAACTGAGAGATGGTGAATCTCCTCCTTTCCCCAGCCTATGTCTTAACTAAGAATGGGAAAAGAAGCTTTGTAGACAACAAAACTATAGGAAGTGGATGTTTAAAAGTGGAAACAAAAGATACAATTGTTTGTACATATCATAACACAACAGGCCATGTGGAAGATTCAAGAGAATCTACTGACAAACCACATTGCCAAGAAGGTTGGCGCTAAATCAGTAATGGCGTATGTGCAGGAAGAGTCGCCAACTAGAATAGGAAATAGATTTTTAAAATCCCATTCACAACAAGAGCTAAAACTGCACAGTACTTTTCTAAGGACAAATTCAATCAAGGATATACAAAATCTAAGTGAAGAAAGTAACAAAGTAATAAAACAAACCCCAACCCAACCCTAACCATTATTTAGACCATTATTTAGACCTGACTATATGGGGACGTGTACCGCGTGCCTTAGTATTACGGAAGCTAAATACCACAAAGCCATCAGTCCTCCATCAATTAATCAACTTTTACTTGAATCAAAATCTCAACAGTGTTCTGAGCAGTTTCTCAAACTTTAAGTTGGCTCAGAACCCTAGCGTGTTTTTTAAAACACAGACTTATGGGTCTTAAGGTACAAGAATTTGACTTCTAACAAGTTCCCAGGTGATCTGGGACCCCCATCTGAGAGCCACTGTGTTGATGAAGCAGGAGACACCATGGATTGTCCCACAGCAGCACAGTTGTCAAACTGATACTCCACAAACAACCTGAGGAGGGCTAACCTCGTCATTTCCAGTAACACTGTGACCACATGGCACTGAACACGCACGGCAAGACAGACCCACACGAAGAACTTCCACCAGCAAAGCAACGCCGTGTGTTATCTAAGGATGCACGAGTATGTCCCCTGTGTATAGGACAAGCGTGAGAATGATAAACACAGCAAATACATGGTGAGACTCATCTCAGGTGGGAGCAGCTGGTGGGACCGAGGAGGTGTGAAAAGATGCCCACTCGTGTCCCTGAAGTCACTTCCGCGAGTATGAGGCACACTTGGCACCATGCTTAGATGTCCCAGATGAGCAGTGGTGAGTTGTGTGTCATTCATTCTCTATTCTTAAGTGTTTACTTGAAATAGTTTATAACAGATGAAAGAGCAGTCTGCCAATGCCCACTGTCTAAAAATTAACAGCCCACAAGTGGCTGAAAAAACCTCAGGCGGGGACCCTGGCACTGAACAGTGCAGCCAACCAACAGTTTCTCAGCCACTGATCCTCCACTTGAGTGGACACTCTAGTACCAAGGTCCCCTGACACTGAGGACCACGGTGGCCTAGCAGGTCTCTGCCAGTGGGGGATTTGGAGACCCACAGAGAGGAACGTGAAGGATTAAAACAGATGCTGTCACAGAGCAAGACTCTCTGGAGGTCCCATCAGCATAAAATAAGAATCAGGCACAGTCACAAAGACAAGATTTCAGCTGGATCTCAAAAGAAGAGACAGACTCTGCCAGGTAATGGCTGGGAAACAACTCCCAGTTGCTGAGAGGAAAGACCCCAGTGAAAAAGCAGAACGGGGCAGGGTGCACT
Organism: Otolemur garnettii; assembly: GCF_000181295.1. Taxonomy (NCBI): domain Eukaryota; kingdom Metazoa; phylum Chordata; class Mammalia; order Primates; family Galagidae; genus Otolemur; species Otolemur garnettii. The sequence continues at coordinate 5,023,096 of NW_003852509.1, forward strand.
GCTTGCCAGAACCCAGGCTCCGTGCAGAGCACCCACGGAGGAGAGGACAGCAGGTGACGATGGAGCCGACTGTGCCATCGTTTACCATCCTCAGGCCCAAAGTCACCTTGTTTACACATGGTCTCTCTCAGCTGCATCTCACTGATTTGATGTTCAATTCTGTTAGCTCTGCCTTAGAACAGATCCCAAAGGCAACTGCCCCCACCCTCCACTGCTGGCACCTGCCCGTGCAGCCACTACCCCTGGACTTTGGGCCAGGTGCCATCTGGTCCCTGCCCTTGCTCTGCCAGTCGCTGAGCCGAATGCTAAGGATGGCAGAGGAAAGTCGGGCCACGTACACCTGCTCCCAGCCAGCACCATGAGAACAGGAAGCAGCATCTCCACCAGCAGGGGAAGCCCTGAGCCGTGGTTCCCCCAACTCTCACTCCCTCCCTCACTCCAGCAGTTCTCCAGAGTTGTCACATACAATGGATCTCAGGGCCTCTGCACTCGTGGCCCCCATCCAGGAGACAGGCTCGGGCTCACATCCTCAGCTCCCTACTCAAACACCACCTCCCAAGAGGCCCTAAGAAAATCCCCTCTGCTCTCCTCCATACTCATCCTATTTTTTATTTTCTCTATGTGTGTTACTGTGTCACATTTCATCATTATTTGTCTTCTCATCCTTGGTCTGTCTCAGTGACCAAACCCTGCTCTGGCACACAGACCACCTGCTGTTCTCTGTCACCCAGAAGCATGCCTGGCACGTCAGGGCCTGGGTTAACTAGGTTCTGGACATGGACTGCTAAACTACCTTGCTCAGGAACAATTTCTCTTAGGTGCCTGAGGGCTACCTACCTTAGCAGGAGAGAGAGAGAGAGAATCTTAGAGAGAGTAAAGCAGTCTTCTTAGAACAGATAGATCTTAGTCTTTAGCAGACCTTAGTGATCTTCAGCAGAGAGACGCCGTGCTGGCATTGTGCAGGCAGGAGAGGAGACAGAGTCAGAGTAGGCAGATGTGATAGAATGCACATGCCCCCAACTACTTTCTCCAGCCTAATATAAGACTGATCTCGTGCCTCTCAACACCACAGGTGTAGAGACTGCCAATTCACCAAGGCTCTCATCTCATGAGCTCTCATGCTTGTTAGGAGAGCTAAATCCCTCTCCATGCCCTTTTCACCAAGGTGTTCCATTATTGAGCCATACAGGTATTTCTTATAACTCTCACTCCTCCCAGCCACAGGGTATACGGGCTGCTATAGTGGCACGTGAACGAGACAACTATTTGTGAAATAAATGAAAAACTGCATGAAAGAATATTTATCATCTTCATATTTTTGTCAAGAAGTAAAAGATAAAAACGGTTTAAATACAGGGTGATAGATTAAGGACCGAAAAGGAGGAGGGGGAGTGTGACAATCTCTGTCGGGAGTTGAAAGCCTCACTACTGTGACTGCTCCTCCAAAGGTGGGAAGGTGGGAACAGGCTGCTGGGCGACGCCCACCCTTCCAGGCTCCCCATGGCCAGACGCAGCCGTGCAGCCCATAACTGTCACTTGCCCCGTCAGGACAGTAGAGCTGCAGCGATACAGAAATGGGGCATCTGGAAGACGTCGGCAGCCACAGCCAACAGGCCAGCGGGGCTGCTGTGTGAGCACATCGCGGCGCTGGCAGCAGGAGTCGCTGGTAATTAGAACGATTTTTCTGAAAAACCTGGGAGGTCATCTCAAAACTCCAGTCTAATTTCTAACCGGTGGATTTAAAATTTACATAACAAAGGTCACACTTGAATTGTTGTGGTTAACGCTACTATAAGAACTGTGGAAAAGCTCCCCAAAGCTGTTACAGAATCCATGACAAAAGGTAAAAGGACCAAAAGCCTAGACATATTTAGCCGTCTTCATTGATTTCTTTAATTTAGAAATAACGATCTAAAACAAAAAACGAACTTAGTATGTAAAGAAATCATCTTGGTTAACAGTAATTTTTTTGTCATAATTAACACTACAAAGCCACAAACAATACAGAATCTCACTATTAGTGATGTTACAAGCAGCCCCGAAGGCCGACCGCTTCCCGCCTGTGACTGTGCAGAGGCCTCCACCGTGTCTCTGCTGGGGCGAGAGATGACCCAACACTCTCACTCCCTGGATGAGTAAGACCCTGGAGAGGACTGGCTGGCCCCACAGGGAAGCTCTACAGCCCTGCCCTGGGTGTCCACCAGCTTCATCCCAGCCACACCCAGACAAAGCCTCCTCCCGCCAGAACACTCGTGCATGAGTCAAAACAGTAAACCAGGCCTGACCCTGGCAGGAAGACCTGGGTTCCCACCTGTGTGTGCCATCACCCGGCTCTCCAGCCAGGGCGCCTTCTCTGCTCTAACTAAACGAAGACTCAGTGGGGCTTCTCTACCTCTTGGGCTTTTAGAGACAATAAAACGAGAATGTCGAAATATTTTTTAATTAAAACCTTTTTTTATAGGCTTACAGAAGAATTGAGCAGAACGTACAGAGTTCACACAAAACCCTTTCCTCATCTGCCCCAATTCCTCTACTATTAATTTCTGCCATCAGTGTGAAACATTTATTATAACTGACGAGCTGATGTTGGCACATGATTATTAACAACAGCTCACATGAGGCTCACTGTGGGGCCAGAACCACAGGTCCAGACCAAAGCACAGTGCCCTGTGTCTACCCCACACCATCACACAGAGCAGCTTCCCACCCCAGAAGCCCGCCCTGCTCCCTGACCCTGCACCCGCTGGTCTGTCACTGTCCCCACAGGGCTGCCCAGAGCTGGAGTCCTATAGCAGTGGCCTTTCCAAACTGGCTCCTTCCACTCAGTAACAGGTATTTAAAGTTCCTGGGCCCTGCCTGGCTTCAGAGCCTGTTCCTTCCTAGCATTTCCATCTGGATTTACAGATGTTTATTCACTCTCCTTCTAAAGGACACCTTTGCTCTCTCCAAGCTGTGATAAACACCATGTGCAAGTTTTTGTGAGGACAAAGGTTTCTAACTCATTGGGGCAAATACCCAGGAGACCAGTTATGTGCACTTTTTAGAAAACCACTGAACCGTCCTTGAGCCAGGGCCCTGCCATCCTCCCAGCGCCACGTCCTCACAGAGGTTGCCACCGTCGATGTCTAGATTGTGGCCACGAGGACAGGTGGGTGGGGTGAGTCCTTGTTTTAATCTGCATTTCCCTGATGACACATGATGGGGACCATCCTTTCATATGATTATTTGCCATCTGTATATATTCTTTGGTGAGATGATCTGTTAAGACTGTCTACCCATTTTTTAATTAAGTTGTTTTCTTACTGTTGATTTAATTCTTTGTATAATTTTCATACTAGTCCATCTTCATAAATATTTTGCAAATATTTCCTCCCAGTCTGTGGCTTGTGGTTTCATGCTCTAAAGGGTGTCTTCTGAAGAGAATTTTTTATTTTGTAACGAAGTCTAATTTATCAATTTTTCTTTTATGCGTCATGCCTTTGGCGTTGTCCCTAAACAGTCACCAAACGAAAGGTGATCTAGGTTTTTCTCCTGTATAATCTCCTTGGAGTTTTACAGTTTTGGATTCACACTCAGGTCTATGACCCACATTGAGTTAATTTCATGAAGGGTGGAATGTCTGTTTCTAGACGCTTTCTTTCCTGTTTCTGCGTGTGACCCTCCGCCATGCCTTCTCTGCTGCTTTAGACCTTTGCCTGGGAGGAGCCGACTCCCCTGGGTCCATTTCTGGACTCTCCACTGACCCATTTGCCCCATTTCCCCAGAACCACTGTCCTGATGGCTGTGGCCTCATGTGGACCCGAAGTCAACGACCAGTCCTGTGAACTGGTTCTTCGTCGACACTGTGCTGGCCACTCTGGGTCTTTTCCTCTCCTGTAAACTTTAGGGCCAGTCTGTCAGTATCGCTTGGTAGGATCCTTCTGGTGACTGGGACTGAGCTGGGATGATACATCCTGCTGCTCCAGCTGCCCGATTTTGGAACGTTGTCACAGCCATACCTGCAAGTTCAGCACCCAGAAGAGCACTCCTGGTGGAGGGCTGAGACGTGAGAAAGCCCAGAGGCCAGCACAGGCTCCTCCTGGCCAACATGACAGGACAGGGAGCCACAGTAACCAGTCTGGAGGGCAGGGGCAGTGGGAGGTGACGCCACGCCCACCGTCTGTGGCCAGCGCAGTTTCCACTTCCCTCTGTCCCCAACACTCTCAGTCAAGTTCCACGGCTTCCTCTCAGTGATGCTGTTGACAGGGATTCCTTCTTCCTTCCCTGCATTTACTGATAAATTGTCACTCTGTACTCAGACCCAGTCCAGAGCCGTCCACGTGGGCCCCAGAGCCTTTGTGCTGCCCTGCCTGGCCACACAAGCCACGTCTATCCTCCTCCTGAGCTCCCCAGTCTGCAGGTGTTGATGTGGCACCTTCTCTCTTCTCCGTCACCCCCAGCCCCGATCACAGCAGAGTGGGCCCTCTGAAGGAAAATGCCGCAGGGACAGAGCCAGGTTCGAGGGCCAGGAGCATCCCGAAGGCTGGCTGAGCACAGAGTAACTGTCACTACGTTGCTTGTATTTAAAAGTTGATTTTAAATTTCTATTTAACTGCTCTTTCAGCAGGAATCTTGTCAGAGTTGCATCTCGGGAGCAAACACACACCCACTCTCTGTGAAGGGCACTTCAGACTCAGGGCATCTGCGGTCACTGTCCGCTGAGAGCCCCTGGGGACCATGTTGCAGGTGCAGTCCTCGAGCTGGCTGCTGCAGAGCTCCCGCTTAGCCGGCTGCATCCACAGGACACCTGCCACCACGGCCAGGCCACGCTGGAGCACGAGTGAGCAGGACTGGAACACGTCTGGTTTTAGTGGATATTTTATCCTTTACAAAAATGTCAGGAACATAATACTCAGTCTGCAATTTGTATTAAAGCCTAAGAGACTGAAAGATGCTGATTTGCTCATTCACTGCAATCAGACAGTCAATTACACCGCTAGGGAGAAGGGAAATGAGTCCAGGATCTGGAGAAGAATCAAGCGGGTAATTCATTAAAATTTACAGCTGATAACCAGATAAGAGACAGAACAAAAGAATCCAGGCAGCCTGACTGGGTTTGCCCTTGGTCTTCTTTCTTCCACAGAAAGCTGAAGAACAGGTGTGAAGAGGCAACCCCGGCTCTTAGGCAGGACAGGGCATCCTCGGCCAGCAGGGAGCCCAGGCTGGTCTGCAAGTCTGACCCTCAGCCCCAAACACCAGGAAAAGTGCCCAAGAAAACTGAGCAAGGAAAGGCAGAAAGGGGCCCTCAGTGCCCATGGGCCCACTCCTCACATCATTGTCTCTTGGGCCCTCAGCACACACATGATGAGGGTGAACAGACACTGTGTACCATTAGCCGTCCTGTGGTGGGTGGGAGGTTGCACATGTATGTTCTCAGCACACCTGAGACTCACTGACCTTAAGGGAAGCTGTAGCATCCCTGCCTGGCTGACACTCGGCCACTCGCAGGGGAGCACAGAGAGGCTGGGGACCACAGTGGGGCACTGAGGATGTCCCTTAGCTCCTCTCTCCCTCCCCAAATCTATATAAATGACAGAGGTTGAAACAGGAAATCCCGAGGGCAGCTGGTAAACAGGGCCACATGGGATGTCCATGACTGAAACCTTCGGGGACCTCAGACAGCTGAATGAGATGCCCAGGGCATCCCTCCAGACCCCAGCCCAGAGGCTGCGATGGAGAGCTTAGGGGAGGGGCTGAGGATCCACCAGCAGGGCCTCCAGCACATTCTACCCAGCAAAACTGCAAAGGACAGTTCCATTTCCATAGATGCAACCACTTCCCAAGGGCATTTTGTATAGAAATACAAAAAATACCCAGCACCTAGTAAGCTAAAACTTCACAGAAAAATCCACAGCACTAAATGTCTTTGTCAGGAAAGACACTGACTTCAGCTCTGAGCCTCAAAAAAAATGAAAAAGAAGAACTAATTAAAACTCAAGTGAGTAACAAGGACCAGAGCAGACAGGGGAAAACAGAAAACAAAGCAACAGAGAGAGCCAGCACGCCACCCAGAGTGCTGGGATGAGGGACGGGTCACTAAGGCCCAGGGTAGAGGGACACAGTCACTAAGTCCCAGGGCAGAGAGAGGACGCCCTTCCAGGTGACAAGGGGAAAGGGAGGTCACACCCAGGGCAGAGGTTCAGCCCCGGACCATCCCCACCACAGCACTACCAGCTCCAGAATGTCTGGAGTGGCCACTGCTCAGCCTACATTTTTATGATTTCTCACAGAAAGTCCCAGCCTCTGAAACTACCCTACTCAGCAACTGTATGGCCCAGACAGGCACGCACCACCAGGGATGTCTGGGTGGGGCCCATCCTGATGGTCCCACGGCAGCAGAGCCTCTCTAGATGGTGCTGTGGGTCACTGATGCTGTGGGGCTCGGGGGCTGTTCCCAGAAGCCAAATGTCCGAGGTGTTTCTTCCGCACCAGGTGTCAGTGTGCGCATCCTCTCCCACAGTAGGGACAGAAGGCGGCGGCACCTCTCTCAGCATCTGCCTCCACCCACAGGGCATGGGCCGCAGAGAGAGAGTGGCCAGGGAAGGCACAGCTGCTGCAGGGACAGCTGCAGGCAGAGGAGCTGGACAGTGAGCTGGTCTGGCCACTGGGCCAAAATGCAAAAAGAAAGCCAGTGTGACCCCCCCACTATCAGGTGCAGGGGAGCTTTACCACTGATGGGGGCAGAGTAAACAGACCAGAGGGCCCCCTGCTACAACTGTCTGGAGGAGCTCATGGAAGGCGGCAGCAACACACACACCCACCACCTCCCCCAGCAGAGCCACCAAGAGCTCAGCACTCGTCTTTGTCAGAAAGTGAGGTCCCAGAGCAGCAGAGCTGCCAGCCGGGGCAGAGGGACCAGGTGGGTGGTGGTAGAGGAAGAAAGTCATGGAGACCAAACCCCAGCACTCCGCTAGTGGCCTGCAGTGCTTCTTTCCTGTGCCATGTGTACATTTGTACATGGAAACTAACCCAGCATGGAATCTAGTTCCACAGGGAACGCCCACAGCACCACGTCTGCCTCTGGGCTCCCAGGCTGCTGAGATGAATCAGGGTGGGGGGAGGGATGGCCCCACCAGGCCCTCCATGGGGAGTCAGGGCAGGGAACTGATGCAGCATCAGCTGCCCCGGGATGAAGACGCATTCGTCCATCCCACAGAGAGCTGCGGCTGCTACCCGACAGTGTGGGGATGGGAGGGTGGCGTAGGTGATACAGCCTCAACACTGGACCCCAGTGATGCACCAGCCATGGCTGCCCACATGTCCCAGAGCCTCCCTGTGCTCCGACAGCTTCCTACATGGGGGATGCCCCTTCTCAAGGTAGGAGCCAAGAACAAAAACAAGGCAGCACCTGAGGCTCAGTGGGTGGGGCGCCAGCCACGGAGGCAGGTAGTGGAACCCGGCCCAGGCCTGCTAAACAACAATGACAACTGCAAAAAAAAAATAACTGGGCATTGTGGCAGGCACTTGTAGTCCCAGCTACTTGGGAGGCTGAGGCAAGAGAATTGCTTAAGCCCAAGAGTTTGAGGTTGCTGTGAGCAAGGGAGACATAGTGAGACTCTGTCTCAAAAAAAAAAAAAGAAAATCACTACAGTATGAAGAGACTGTGGGCACCACCTGGCCTGCAGCCTTCCGGCAGGGCCCTGAGATGTGGGCGGGGCTGGCTCCTCCCACCAGGCGGTCACAGGGCTGAGAGACACCAATAGCCCTTTCACACTTCCTCCTCTGCTTCAACACACCAGAGTGAGTTCTGATCTTTGCAATTAAGAACCCTAACTACTAATTTGTGGAGCAAACATGCAATTGCCCCTTGCTACTTGCAGGGAGGAGTATTTGAAGAGTTGACAAGAGGACAGGGAAGTGTCCTTACTATGTTCCGGGGAAATAGGTCTCCAAAACACAGACAGGCAAGTGAAAGCTTACTCACACCTCCTCAAAAGCCGGACACAAACCTCCTGATCACAAAACAGCCACAGGTTTGTAACTGTGGCGACTTAATGTGACAGCCTGAAGTCAGTACCATTTCTTGAGACTATCAAGTAGGTAAAGAATATGTTAGAAGCTGTGAGGACACATGAGGCTGAAAAAGACCAGAGGAGAGTGTCAGGCACCAGCAAGGGTCCCTGAAATTCCAGCACCCTTCATCCACTCAAATCTCTTTTACAGGAAGAAATAAGATTATATCATATGTAAGTCTCTCTTCCCTCTGACAAATCAAATGAAATGCCTCCATCCACAAAGACTTCAATGGTGGGGGTGTATTGGCTCCCTGGACACACCCGGAGACACACCTGGTGTGTGGCTGTTTAGTCGTCAGCCGTGGGAAATGCTGCCGCTGCCACTGGACAGTTGTGTCCACTGCCCACCTCTCAGCCCTGCAGATAGGGACCCTGTTCCCTGACACACACAAAGGCCCAGCCACACCACTAATTCCATGGGAAAAGTTTTTGAAAGCTTCATTCTGGGGCACTTGATTCACAGGCACATGCACACACTTGACGGCTGCACAGATTCACCTGAGCACGCCCGGTCTACCTGTGCAAAGAGGTCCTTTCAGGGCCTGCTGCCTTCCCAGCGCTCACTCAGCGTGTCTGCGGTCACAGCATGTAAGGGAGGTTGTAAACCCACCTCTTTTTGAAGTGAAGAGAGAAGGGGCCACCTGAAGCCCAATAGGTTTCGCAGCCTGCGGTCTCGCCCACATGACACCCACCCTCCTGATATCCTCGGGACCCCTCCTCCCCAGCCAGCCTGGTGTGATGGGGGCTGTGCAGCCTTTCACCGCCCTAGGCCGACCACCCAGTCCTAGGGGACAGCAAGTTCAGTGACGCCACATGAAGGGACAGGGTGAGGGTGTGGGAGACACGGAGGTCGCACAGTACCTGAGCCGTCCCCATGGTGCCGAGCTGGTGCAGGCAGAGGTGGTCACAGCAGCCGCGGAGCCACACGCGCTATGGTTGAACCTCGGGTAGTGGGAATGCCTAGGATGAGGAATGGATAGAAATGGGGAAAATGTGATAAAAAAAAAAAGTAAACAAACTCCCCATGGGAAAAACATAGGGAACATACATAAAAAATGAAATTGCAAAACAAATCAACCAATAAATGCAAAGTGGCAGGAACGGAGCAGGGCGGAGGGGAGCTGTGTGCAGAAGGTGACGTCTGTCGGAGCAGGGCGGAGGGGAGCTGTGTGCAGAGGTGACGTCTGGCGGAGCAGGGCGGAGGGGAGCTGTGTGCAGAGGTGACGTCTGGCGGAGCAGGGCGGAGGGGAGCTGTGTGCAAAAGGTGACGTCTGGCGGAGCAGGGCGGAGGGGAGCTGTGTGCAGAGGGTGACGTCTGGCGGAGCAGGGCAGAGGGGAGCTGTGTGCAGAGGTGACGTCTGGTGGAGCAGGGCGGAGGGGAGCTGTGTGCAAAAGGTGACGTCTGGTGGAGCAGGGCGGAGGGGAGCTGTGTGCAGAGGGTGACGTCTGGCGGAGCAGGGCGGAGGGGAGCTGTGTGCAGAGGTGACGTCTGGTGGAGCAGGGCGGAGGGGAGCT